>NW_027141820.1:5866241-5981241 GCF_036365525.1 Heterodontus francisci
TCTGGTGTGTGAGTGGGAGTCAGTACCTCACCAGCTGGAATGAATAGAGTCCTGGATTGACTTGGCTCTTTCTGCTGTGCGAGTGGGGCTCAGTACCACTACAGCTGGTATTAATAGAGGCCTGGATTGAATTGGCTCTTTCTGGTGTGTGAGTGGGACTCAGTACCTCTCCAGCTGGAATGAATAGAGTCCTAGATTGACTTAGCTCTTTCCTGGTGTGTGAGTGGGACTCAGTACCTCTCCAGCTGGAATGAATAGAGTCCTGGATTGACTTGGCACTTTCTGCTGTGCGAGTGGGGCTCAGTACCACTACAGCTGGTATTAATAGAGGCCTGGATTGAATTGGCTCTTTCCTGGTGTGTGAGTGGGAATCAGTACCACTCCAGCTGGTATTAATAGAAACCTGGACTGAATTGGCTCCTTCCTGGTGAGTGAGTGGGGCTCAGTACCACTCCAGCAGCTGTAAATAGAGGTCTCGATTGAACTTGTTCTTTCCTGGTGTTTCAGTGACACTCAGTACCACACCAGCTGGTTTCAAGAGAAACCTGGTTTGAATTGACTCTTTCCTGGTGTGTCAGTGGGACTCAGAACTACTCCAGCTGGTATTAATAGAGGCCTGGATTAAATTGACTCTTTCTGGTGTGTGAGTGGGACTCAGTACCACTCCAGCTGGTATTAATAGAGGCCTGGATTGAATTGGCTCTTTCCTGGTGTGTGAGTGTGACTCAGTACCTCTCCAGCTGGTATTAATGGAGGTCTGGTTTGAATTTGCTCTTTCCTGGTGTGTGAGTGAGTCTCAGTACCACTCCAGCTGGTAATAATAGAAATTTGGTTTCAATTGGCTCTTTCCTGGTGTGTGAGTGGGACTCAGTACCTGTCCAGCTGGTAATAATGGAGGTCTGGTTTGAATTTGCTCTTTCCTGGTGAGTGAGTGAGACTCAGTACCACTCCAGCTGGTATTTAAAGAGGTCTGGCTTGAATGGGCTCTTTCCTGGTGGGTGAGTGAGACTCAGTACCACTCCAGCTGGTAATAATAGAAATTTGGTTTCAATTGGCACTTTCCTGGGTTTGAGTGGGGCTCAGTACCACTGCAGCTGGTATGAATAGAGGCCTGAAACGAATTGGCGCTTTCCTGGAGTGTGAGTGGGGCTCAGTACTACTCCAGCTGGTATTAATAGAGGCCTGAATCGAATTGGCGCTTTCCTGGAGAGTGAGTGGGGCTCAGTACTACTCCAGCTGGTATTTATAGAGGCCTGGTTTGAATTGGCTCTTTCCTGGAGTGTGAGTGCGGCTCAGTACTACTCCAGCTGGTATGAATAGAGGCCTGGATTGAATTGACTCTTTCCTGGTGTTTCAGTGAGACTCAGTACCACTCCAGCTGATATTAATAGAGACCTGGATTTAATTGCCTCTGACCTGGCGTGTGAGTGGGACTCAGTACCACTCCAGCTGGTAATAATAGAAATTTGGTATCAGTTGGCACTTTCCTGGGTGTGAGTGGGGCTCAGTACCACTCCAGCTGGTATCAATAGAGACATGGATTGAATTGGCTGTTTCCTGGTGTGTGAGTGGGGCTCAGTACCACTCCAGCTGATATTAATAGTGACCTGGATTGAATTGCCTCTGACCTGGCATGGGAGTGGGACTCAGTACCACTGCAGCTGGTATGAATAGAGACCTGGATTGAATTGGCTCTTTCCTGGTGTGTGAGTGGGGCTCAGTACCACTCCAGCTGGTATTAATAGAAACCTGGATTGAATTGGCTCCTTCCAGGTGTGTGAGTGGGGCTCAGTACCACTCCAGCTGGTATTAATAGAAACCTGGATTGAATTGGCTCCTTCCAGGTGTGTGAGTGGGGCTCAGTATCACTCCAGCTGGTATTAATAGAAACCTGAATTGAATTGGCTCCTTCCAGGTGTGTGAGTGGGACTCAGTACCACTCCAGCTGGTATTAATAGAAACCTGGATTGAATTGGCGCCTTCCTGGTGAGTGAGTGGGGCTCAGTACCACTCCAGCTGGTATTAATAGAAACCTGGATTGAATTGGCTCCTTCCTGGTGAGTGAGTGGGGCTCAGTACCACTCCAGCTGATATTAATAGTGACCTGGATTGAATTGGCTCTTTCCTGGTGTGTGAGTGGGACTCAGTACCTGTCCAGCTGGTATTAATGGAGGTCTGGTTTGAATTTGCTCTTTCCTGGTGAGTGAGTGAGACTCAGTACCACTCCAGCTGGTATTTAAAGAGGTCTGGCTTGAATGGGCTCTTTCCTGGTGGGTGAGTGGGACTCAGTACCTGTCCAGCTGGTATCAATAGAGACCTGGATTGAATTGGCTGTTTCCTGGTGTGTGAGTGGGACTCAGTACCACTCCAGCTGGTATTAATAGAGGTCTAGATTGAAGTGGCACTGTTCTTGTGTCTGTGTGGGACTCAGTGCCACTCCAACTGGTTGTAAAAGAGGTCTGGATTGAATTGGCTCCTTCCTGGTGAGTGAGTGGGGCTGAGTACCACTTCAGCTGGTATTAATAGAGGTCTGGAATGAATTGGCTCCTTCCAGGTGTGTGAGTGGGGCTCAGTACCACTCCAGCTGGTATTAATAGAAACCTGGACTGAATTGGCTCCTTCCTGGTGAGTGAGTGGGGCTCAGTACAACTCCAGCTGATATTAATAGAGACCTGGATTGAATTGCCTCTGACCTGGCATGGGAGTGGGACTCAGTACCACTGCAGCTGGTATGAATAGAGACCTGGATTGAATTGGCTCTTTCCTGGTGTGTGAGTGGGGCTCAGTACCACTCCAGCTGGTATTAATAGAAACCTGGATTGAATTGGCTCCTTCCAGGTGTGTGAGTGGGGCTCAGTATCACTCCAGCTGGTATTAATAGAAACCTGAATTGAATTGGCTCCTTCCAGGTGTGTGAGTGGGACTCAGTACCACTCCAGCTGGTATTAATAGAAACCTGGATTGAATTGGCGCCTTCCTGGTGAGTGAGTGGGGCTCAGTACCACTCCAGCTGGTATTAATAGAAACCTGGATTGAATTGGCTCCTTCCTGGAGTGTGAGTGGGGCTCAGTACCACTCCAGCTGGTATTAATAGAGGCCTGGTTTGAATTGACTCTTTGCTGGAGTGTGAGTGGGGCTCAGTACCACTCCAGCTGGCATTAATAGAGGCCTGGATTGAATTGGCTCTTTCCTGGAGTGTGAGTGGGGCTCAGTACCACTCCAGCTGGTATTAATAGAGGCCTGGATTGTATTGGGTCTTTCTGTTGTGTGAGTGGGACTCAGTACCTCTCCAGCAGGTATTAATAGAGGCCTGGATTGAATTGGCTCTTTCCTGGAGTGTGAGTGGTGCTCAGTACCACTCCAGCTGTTATGAATAGAGGCCTGGATTGACTTGGCTCTTTCCTGGTGAGTCAGTACCACTCCAGCTGCTATTAATGGAGGTCTGGTTGGAATTTGCTCTTTCCTGGTGTGTGAGTGAGACTCAGTGCCACTCCAGCTGGTATTATAGAGGTCTGGATTGAATTGGCACTGTTCTGGTGTCTGAGTGGGACTCAGTACCTCTCCTGCAGGAATGGATAGAGTCCTAGATTGACTTTGCTCTTTCCTGGAGTGTGAGTGGGGCTCAGTACCACTCCAGCTGGTATTAATAGAAGCCCAGATTGAATTGCCTCTTTCCTGGTGTTTCAGTGAGACTCAGTACCACTCCAGCTGATATTAATAGAGACCTGGATTGAATTGGCTCTTTCTGGTGAGTGACTGGGACTCAGTACCACTCCAGCTGGTTTTAATAAAGGCCTGGATTGAATTGGCAGTTTCCTGGAGTGTGAGTGCGGCTCAGTACCACTCCAGCTGGTATTAATAGAGTCCTGGATTGACTTGGCTCTTTCTGGTGTGTGAGTGGGACTCAGTACCACTACAGCTGGTATTAATAGAGGCCTGGATTGAATTGGCTATTTCCTGGAGTGTGAGTGGGTCTCAGTACCTCTCCAGCTGGTATTAATAGAGGCCTGGATTGAATTGGCTCTTTCTGGTGTGTGAGTGGGACTCAGTACCTCTCCAGCTGGAATGAATAGAGGCCTGAATTGAATTGGCTCTTTCTGGTGTGTGAGTGGGGCTCAGTACCACTCCAGCTGGTAATAATAGAGGTCTGGATTGAATTGCCTCTTTCCTGGTTTGTGAGTGGGACTCAGTACCTCTCCAGCTGGAATGAATAGAGTCCTAGATTGACTTAGCTCTTTCCTGGTGTGTGAGTGGGACTCAGTACCTCTCCAGCTGGAATGAATAGTGTCCTGGATTGACTTGGCTCTTTCTGCTGTGCGAGTGGGGCTCAGTACCACTACAGCTGGTATTAATAGAGGCCTGGATTGAATTGGCTCTTTCCTGGTGTGTGAGTGGGAATCAGTACCACTCCAGCTGGTATTAATAGAAACCTGGACTGAATTGGCTCCTTCCTGGTGAGTGAGTGGGGCTCAGTACCACTCCAGCAGCTGTTAATAGAGGTCTCGATTGAACTTGTTCTTTCCTGGTGTTTCAGTGACACTCAGTACCACACCAGCTGGTTTCAAGAGAAACCTGGTTTGAATTGACTCTTTCCTGGTGTGTCAGTGGGACTCATAACTACTCCAGCTGGTATTAATAGAGGCCTGGTTTAAATTGACTCTTTCTGGTGTGTGAGTGGGACTCAGTACCACTCCAGCTGGTATTAATAGAGGCCTGGATTGAATTGGCTCTTTCCTGGTGTGTGAGTGGGACTCAGTACCTCTCCAGCTGGTATTAATGGAGGTCTGGTTTGAATTTGCTCTTTCCTGGTGTGTGAGTGAGACTCAGTACCACTCCAGCTGGTAATAATAGAAATTTGGTTTCAATTGGCTCTTTCCTGGTGTGTGAGTGGGACTCAGTACCTCTCCAGCTGGTATTAATGGAGGTCTGGTTTGAATTTGCTCTTTCCTGGTGAGTGAGTGAGACTCAGTACCACTCCAGCTGGTATTTAAAGAGGTCTGGCTTGAATTGGCTCTTTCCTGGTGGGTGAGTGAGACTCAGTACCACTCCAGCTGGTATTAATATCGGCCTGGTTTCAATTGTCTCTTTCCTGGTGTGTCGGAGGGACTCAGTACCACACCAGCTGGTATTAATAGAGGCCTGGATTGAATTGGCTCTTTCTGGTGTGTGAGTGGGACTCAGTACCACTCCAGCTGGTTTCAAGAGAAACCTGGTTTGAATTGACTCTTTCCTGGTGTGTGAGTGAGGCTCAGTACCACTCCAGCTGATATTAATAGAGGCCTGGATTGAATTGGCTCTTTCTGGTGTGTGAGTGGGACTCAGTACCACTCCAGCTGGTATTAATAGAGGTCTGGATTGAATTGCCTCTTTCCTGGTCTGTGAGTGGGACTCGGTACCTCTCCAGCTGGTTTCAAGAGAAACCTGGTTTGAATTGACTCTTTCCTGGTGTGTGAGTGAGGCTCAGTACCACTCCAGCTGATATTAATAGAAATTTGGTTTCAATTGGCACTTTCCTGGTGTGTGAGTGGGACTCAGTACCACTCCAGCTGGTATGAATAGAAGCCTGGATTGAATTGCCTCTTTCCTGGTGTGTGAGTGGGGCTCAGTACCTCTCCAGCTGGTATGAATAGAGGCCTGGATTGACTTGGCTCTTTCCTGGTGTGTGAGTGAGACTCAGTACCACTCCAGCTGGTATTTAAAGAGGTCTGGATTGATTTGGCTCTTTCCTGTTGAGTGAGTGGGGCTCAGTACCACTTCAGCTGCTGGTAATAGAGGTCTGGATTGAATTGGCTCTTTCCTGGTGTTTCAGTGAGACTCAGTACCACGCCAGCTGGTATTTAAAGAGGTCTGGATTGATTTGGCTCTTTCCTGGTGTGTGAGTGGGGCTCAGTACCACTCCAGCTGGTGTTAATAGAGGTCTGGATTGAATTGGCTCTTTCCTGGAGTGTCAGTGGAGCTCAGTACTACTCCAGCTGGTATTAATAGAGGCCTGGATTGAATTGGCTCTTTCTGGTGTGTGAGTGGGACTCAGTACCACTCTAGCTGGTATTTAAAGAGGTCTGGATTGATTTGGCTCTTTCCTGGTGTGTGAGTGGGGCTCAGTACCACTCCAGCTGGTATTTAAAGAGGTCTGGATTGATTTGGCTCTTTCCTGGTGTGTGAGTGGGGCTCAGTACCACTCCAGCTGGTGTTAATAGAGGTCTGGATTGAATTGGCTCTTTCTGGTGTGTGAGTGGGACTCAGTACCTCTCCTGCTGGTATGAATCGAGGCCTGGATGGAATTGGCTCTTTCCTGGTGTGTCAGTGGTGCTCCGTACAACTCCAGCTGGTATGAACAGAGGCCTGGTTTGAATTGACTCTTTCCTGGTGAGTGAGTGGGGCTCAGTACCACTACAGCTGGTATTAATAGAGGCCTGGATTGAATTGGCTATTTCCTGGTGTGTGAGTGAGACTCAGTACCACTCCAGCTGGTATGAATAGAGGCATGGATTGACTTGGCTCTTTCTGGTGTGTGAGTGGGACTCAGTACCACTCCAGCTGGAATGAATAGAGTCCTGGATTGACTTAGCTCTTTCCTGGTGTGTGAGTGGGACTCAGTACCACTCCAGCTGGTATTAATAGAGGTCTGGATTGAATTGGCTCTTTCTGCTGTGCGAGTGGGGCTCAAGACCACTACAGCTGGTATTAATAGAGGCCTGGATTGAATTGGCTCTTTCTGGTGTGTGAGTGGGACTCAGTACCACTCTAGCTGGTATTTAAAGAGGTCTGGATTGATTTGGCTCTTTCCTGGTGTGTGAGTGGGGCTCAGTACCACTCCAGCTGGTATTTAAAGAGGTCTGGATTGATTTGGCTCTTTCCTGGTGTGTGAGTGGGGCTCAGTACCACTCCAGCTGGTGTTAATAGAGGTCTGGATTGAATTGGCTCTTTCCTGGAGTGTCAGTGGAGCTCAGTACTACTCCAGCTGGTATTAATAGAGGCCTGGATTGAATTGGCTCTTTCTGGTGTGTGAGTGGGACTCAGTACCTCTCCTGCTGGTATGAATCGAGGCCTGGATGGAATTGGCTCTTTCCTGGTGTGTCAGTGGTGCTCCGTACAACTCCAGCTGGTATGAACAGAGGCCTGGTTTGAATTGACTCTTTCCTGGTGAGTGAGTGCGGCTCAGTACCACTACAGCTGGTTTTAATAGAGGCCTGGATTGAATTGGCTATTTCCTGGTGTGTGAGTGAGACTCAGTACCACTCCAGCTGGTATGAATAGAGGCATGGATTGACTTGGCTCTTTCTGGTGTGTGAGTGGGACTCAGTACCACTCCAGCTGGAATGAATAGAGTCCTGGATTGACTTAGCTCTTTCCTGGTGTGTGGGTGGGACTCAGTACCACTCCAGCTGGTATTAATAGAGGTCTGGATTGAATTGGCTCTTTCTGCTGTGCGAGTGGGGCTCAATACCACTACAGCTGGTATTAATAGAGGCCTGGATTGAATTGGCTCTTTCCTGGTGTGTGAGTGGGACTCAGTACCACTCCAGCTGGTATGAATAGAGGCCTGGATTGACTTGGCTCTTTCTGCTGTGCGAGTGGGGCTCAGTACCACTACAGCTGCTATTAATAGAGGCCTGGATTGAATTGGCTCTTTCTGGTGTGTGAGTGGGACTCAGTACGTCTCCAGCTGGAATGAATAGAGTCCTGGATTGACTTAGCTCTTTCCTGGTGTGTGAGTGGGACTCAGTACCTCTCCAGCTGGAATGAATAGAGTCCTGGATTGACTTGGCTCTTTCTGCTGTGCGAGTGGGGCTCAGTACCACTACAGCTGGTATTAATAGAGGCCTGGATAGAATTGGCTCTTTCCTGGTGTGTGAGTGGGAATCAGTACCACTCCAGCTGGTATTAATAGAAACCTGGACTGAATTGGCTCCTTCCTGGTGAGTGAGTGGGGCTCAGTACCACTCCAGCAGCTGTTAATAGAGGTCTCGATTGAACTTGTTCTTTCCTGGTGTTTCAGTGACACTCATTACCACACCAGCTGGTTTCAAGAGAAACCTGGTTTGAATTGACTCTTCGCTGGTGTGTCAGTGGGACTCAGAACTACTCCAGCTGGTATTAATAGAGGCCTGGTTTAAATTGACTCTTTCTGGTGTGTGAGTGGGACTCAGTACCACTCCAGCTGGTGTTAATAGAGGTCTGGATTGAATTGGCTCTTTCCTGGAGTGTCAGTGGAGCTCAGTACTACTCCAGCTGGTATTAATAGAGTCCTGGATTGAATTGGCTCTTTCTGGTGTGTGAGTGGGACTCAGTACCACTCCAGCTGGTATTTAAAGAAGTCTGGATTGATTTGGCTCTTTCCTGGTGTGTGAGTGGGGCTCAGTACCACTCCTGCTGGTATTTAAAGAGGTCTGGATTGATTTGGCTCTTTCCTGGTGTGTGAGTGGGGCTCAGTACCACTCCAGCTGGTGTTAATAGAGGTCTGGATTGAATTGGCTCTTTCCTGGAGTGTCAGTGGAGCTCAGTACTACTCCAGCTGGTATTAATAGAGGCCTGGATTGAATTGGCTCTTTCTGGTGTGTGAGTGGGACTCAGTACCTCTCCTGCTGGTATGAATCGAGGCCTGGATGGAATTGGCTCTTTCCTGGTGTGTCAGTGGTGCTCCGTACAACTCCAGCTGGTATGAACAGAGGCCTGGTTTGAATTGACTCTTTCCTGGTGAGTGAGTGGGGCTCAGTACCACTACAGCTGGTATTAATAGAGGCCTGGATTGAATTGGCTATTTCCTGGTGTGTGAGTGAGACTCAGTACCACTCCAGCTGGTATGAATAGAGGCATGGATTGACTTGGCTCTTTCTGGTTTGTGAGTGGGACTCAGTACCACTCCAGCTGGAATGAATAGAGTCCTGGATTGACTTAGCTCTTTCCTGGTGTGTGAGTGGGACTCAGTACCACTCCAGCTGGTATTAATAGAGGTCTGGATTGAATTGGCTCTTTCTGCTGTGCGAGTGGGGCTCAATACCACTACAGCTGGTATTAATAGAGGCCTGGATTGAATTGGCTCTTTCCTGGTGTGTGAGTGGGACTCAGTACCACTCCAGCTGGTATGAATAGAGGCCTGGATTGACTTGGCTCTTTCTGCTGTGCGAGTGGGGCTCAGTACCACTACAGCTGGTATTAATAGAGGCCTGGATTGAATTGGCTCTTTCTGGTGTGTGAGTGGGACTCAGTACGTCTCCAGCTGGAATGAATAGAGTCCTAGATTGACTTAGCTCTTTCCTGGTGTGTGAGTGGGACTCAGTACCTCTCCAGCTGGAATGAATAGAGTCCTGGATTGACTTGGCTCTTTCCTGGTGTGTGAGTGGGAATCAGTACCACTCCAGCTGGTATTAATAGAAACCTGGACTGAATTGGCTCCTTCCTGGTGAGTGAGTGGGGCTCAGTACCACTCCAGCAGCTGTTAATAGAGGTCTCGATTGAACTTGTTCTTTCCTGGTGTTTCAGTGACACTCAGTACCACACCAGCTGGTTTCAAGAGAAACCTGGTTTGCATTGACTCTTTCCTGGTGTGTCAGTGGGACTCAGAACTACTCCAGCTGGTATTAATAGAGGCCTGGTTTAAATTGACTCTTTCTGGTGTGTGAGTGGGACTCAGTACCACTCCAGCTGGTATTAATAGAGGCCTGGATTGAATTGGCTCTTTCCTGGTGTGTGAGTGGGACTCAGTACCTCTCCAGCTGGTATTAATGGAGGTCTGGTTTGAATTTGCTCTTTCCTGGTGTGTGAGTGAGACTCAGTACCACTCCAGCTGGTAATAATAGAAATTTGGTTTCAATTGGCTCTTTCCTGGTGTGTGAGTGGGACTCAGTACCTCTCCAGCTGGTATTAATGGAGGTCTGGTTTGAATTTGCTCTTTCCTGGTGAGTGAGTGAGACTCAGTACCACTCCAGCTGGTATTTAAAGAGGTCTGGCTTGAATTGGCTCTTTCCTGGTGGGTGAGTGAGACTCAGTACCACTCCAGCTGGTATTAATATAGGCCTGGTTTCAATTGTCTCTTTCCTGGTGTGTCGGAGGGACTCAGTACCACACCAGCTGGTATTAATAGAGGCCTGGATTGAATTGGCTCTTTCTGGTGTGTGAGTGGGACTCAGTACCACTCCAGCTGGTTTCAAGAGAAACCTGGTTTGAATTGACTCTTTCCTGGTGTGTGAGTGAGGCTCAGTACCACTCCAGCTGATATTAATAGAGGCCTGGATTGAATTGGCTCTTTCTGGTGTGTGAGTGGGACTCAGTACCACTCCAGCTGGTATTAATAGAGGTCTGGATTGAATTGCCTCTTTCCTGGTCTGTGAGTGGGACTCGGTACCTCTCCAGCTGGTTTCAAGAGAAACCTGGTTTGAATTGACTCTTTCCTGGTGTGTGAGTGAGGCTCAGTACCACTCCAGCTGATATTAATAGAAATTTGGTTTCAATTGGCACTTTCCTGGTGTGTGAGTGGGACTCAGTACCACTCCAGCTGGTATGAATAGAAGCCTGGATTGAATTGCCTCTTTCCTGGTGTGTGAGTGGGGCTCAGTACCTCTCCAGCTGGTATGAATAGAGGCCTGGATTGACTTGGCTCTTTCCTGGTGTGTGAGTGAGACTCAGTACCACTCCAGCTGGTATTTAAAGAGGTCTGGATTGATTTGGCTCTTTCCTGTTGAGTGAGTGGGGCTCAGTACCACTTCAGCTGCTGGTAATAGAGGTCTGGATTGAATTGGCTCTTTCCTGTTGTTTCAGTGAGACTCAGTACCACGCCAGCTGGTATTTAAAGAGGTCTGGATTGATTTGGCTCTTTCCTGGTGTGTGAGTGGGGCTCAGTACCACTCCAGCTGGTGTTAATAGAGGTCTGGATTGAATTGGCTCTTTCCTGGAGTGTCAGTGGAGCTCAGTACTACTCCAGCTGGTATTAATAGAGGCCTGGATTGAATTGGCTCTTTCTGGTGTGTGAGTGGGACTCAGTACCACTCCAGCTGGTATTTAAAGAGGTCAGGATTGATTTGGCTCTTTCCTGGTGTGTGAGTTGGGCTCAGTACCACTCCAGCTGGTATATAAAGAGGTCTGGATTGATTTGGCTCTTTCCTGGTGTGTGAGTGGTGCTCAGTACCACTCCAGCTGGTGTTAATAGAGGTCTGGATTGAATTGGCTCTTTCCTGGAGTGTCAGTGGAGCTCAGTAATACTCCAGCTGGTATTAATAGAGGCCTGGATTGAATTGGCTCTTTCTGGTGTGTGAGTGGGACTCAGTACCTCTCCTGCTGGTATGAATCGAGGCCTGGATGGAATTGGCTCTTTCCTGGTGTGTCAGTGGTGCTCCGTACAACTCCAGCTGGTATGAACAGAGGCCTGGTTTGAATTGACTCTTTCCTGGTGAGTGAGTGGGGCTCAGTACCACTACAGCTGGTATTAATAGAAGCCTGGATTGAATTGGCTATTTCCTGGTGTGTGAGTGAGACTCAGTACCACTCCAGCTGGTATGAATAGAGGTCTGGATTGAATTGGCACTTTCTGCTGTGCGAGTGGGGCTCAGTACCACTACAGCTGGTATTAATAGAGGCCTGGATTGAATTGGCTCTTTCCTGGTGTGTGAGTGGGACTCAGTACCACTCCAGCTGGTATTAATAGAGGTCTGGTTGGAATTTGCTCTTTCCTGGTGTGTGAGTGGGACTCAGTACCTCTCCAGCTGGTATGAATAGAGGCCTGGATTGACTTGGCTCTTTCCTGGTGTGTCAGTGGTGCTCAGTACAACTCCAGCTGGTATGAACAGCGGCCTGGTTTGAATTGACTCTTTCCTGGTGTGTGAGTGAGACTCAGTCCCACTCCAGCTGGTATTAATAGATACCTGTATTGAAATGGCTCTTCCCTGGTGTGTGAGTGGGACTCAGTACCACTCCAGCTGGTATGAATAGAGGCATGGATTGACTTGGCTCTTTCTGTGTGTGAGTGGGACTCAGTACCACTCCAGCTGGAATGAATAGAGTCCTGGATTGACTTAGCTCTTTCCTGGTGTGTGAGTGGGACTCAGTACCACTCCAGCTGGTATTAATAGAGGTCTGGATTGAATTGGCTCTCTCCGCTGTGCGAGTGGGGCTCAGTACCACTACAGCTGGTATTAATAGAGGTCTGGATTGAATTGGCTCTTTCCTGGTGTGTCAGTGGTGCTCAGTACCACTCCAGCTGGTATGAATAGAGGCCTGGTTGGAATTTGCTCTTTCCTGGTGTGTGAGTGGGACTCAGTACCTCTCCAGCTGGTATGAATAGAGGCCTGGATTGACTTGGCTCTTTCCTGGTGTGTCAGTGGTGCTCAGTACAACTCCAGCTGGTATGAACAGAGGCCTGGTTTGAATTGACTCTTTCCTGGTGTGTGAGTGAGACTAAGTACCACTCCAGTTGGTATGAATAGAGGCCTGGATTGAATTGGCTCTTTCTGGTGTGTGTCTGGGACTCAGTACCACTCCAGCTGGTATTAATAGAGGTCTGGATTGAATTGGCTCTTTCTGGTGTGAGAGTGGGACTCAGTACCACTCCAGCTGGTATGAATAGAGGCATGGATTGAATTGGCTCTTTCTGGTGTGTGAGTGGGACTCAGTACCACTCCAGCTGGAATGAATAGAGTCCTAGATTGACTTAAGCTCTTTCCTGGTGTGTGAGTGGGACTCAGTACCACTCCAGCTGGTATTAATAGAGGTCTGAATTGAATTGGCTCTTTCTGCTATGCGAGTGGGGCTCAGTACC
The DNA here is from genome assembly GCF_036365525.1 of Heterodontus francisci. Classification (NCBI taxonomy): domain Eukaryota; kingdom Metazoa; phylum Chordata; class Chondrichthyes; order Heterodontiformes; family Heterodontidae; genus Heterodontus; species Heterodontus francisci. The sequence goes on from NW_027141820.1 coordinate 5,878,993, forward strand.
ACTACAGCTGGTATTAATAGAGGCCTGGATTGAATTGGCTATTTCCTGGTGTGTGAGTGAGACTCAGTACCACTCCAGCTGGTATGAATAGAGGCATGGATTGACTTGGCTCTTTCTGGTGTGTGAGTGGGACTCAGTACCACTCCAGCTGGTATTAATAGAGGTCTGGATTGAATTGGCTCTTTCCTGGTGTGTCAGTGGTGCTCAGTACCACTCCAGCTGGTATGAATAGAGGCCTGGTTGGAATTTGCTCTTTCATGGTGTGTGAGTGGGACTCAGTACCTCTCCAGCTGGTATGAATAGAGGCATGGATTGACTTGGCTCTTTCCTGGTGTGTGAGTGAGACTCAGTACCACTTCAGCTGCTGGTAATAGAGGTCTGGATTGAATTGGCTCTTTCCTGGTGTTTCAGTGAGACTCAGTACCACTCCAGCTGGTATTAATAGAGGCCTGGATTGAATTTGCTCTTTCTGGTGTGTGAGTAGGACTCAGTACCTCTCCAGCTGGTATGAATAGAGGCCTGGATTGAATTGGCTCTTTCCTGTAGTGTGAGTGGGGCTCAGTACCACTCCAGCTGGTATGCATAGATGCCTGGATTGACTTGGCTCTTTCCTGGTGTGTGAGTGAGTCTCAGTACCACTCCAGATGGTTTCAAGAGAAACCTGGTTTCAATTGGCACTTTCCTGGCTTGCGAGTGGGGCTCAGTACCACTGCAGCTGTTATGAATAGAGGCCTGGATTTACTTGGCTCTTTCCAGGTGTGTAACTGGGGCTCAGTACCACTCCAGCTGCTATTAATGGAGGTCTGGTTGGAATTTGCTCTTTCCTGATGTGTGAGTGAGAGTCAGTACCACTCCAGCTGGTATTAATAGAGATCTGGATTGAATTTGCTCCTTCCTGGTGTGTGAGTGGGGCTCAGTCCCACTCCAGCTGGTAATAATAGAAATGTGGTTTCAATTGGCACTTTCCTGGTGTGTGAGAGGGACTCAGTGCCACTCCAGCTGGTATTAATAGAAATCTGGATTGAATTTGCTCCTTCCTGGTGTGTGAGTGGGGCTCAGTCCCACTCCAGCTGGTATTAATAGAAACCTGGATTGAATTGGCTCCTTCCTGGTGTGTGAGTGGGGCTCAGTCCCACTCCAGCTTGTATTAATAGAAGCCTGGATTGAATTGCCTCTTTCCTGGTGTTTCAGTGAGACTCAGTACCACTCCAGCTGTTTTCAAGAGAAACCTGATTTGAGTTGACTCTTTCCTGGTGTGTGAGTGAGACTCAGTACCACTCCAGCTGGTGTTAATAGAGACCTGGATTGAATTGCCTCTTTCCTGGCATCTGTGTGGGACTCAGTACCACTCCAGCCGGTATTAATAGAGGCCTGGTTAGAATTGGCTCTTTCTGGTGAGTGAGTGGGGCTCAGGTCCACTCCAGCTGGTATTAATAGAGGCCTGGATTGAATTGGCTCCTTCCTGGTGAGTGAGTGGGGCTCAGTCCCACTCCAGCTTGTATTAATAGAAGCCTGGATTGAATTGCCTCTTTCCTGGTGTTTCAGTGAGACTCAGTACCACTCCAGCTGGTTTCAAGAGAAACCTGATTTGAGTTGACTCTTTCCTGGTGTGTGAGTGAGACTCAGTACCACTCCAGCTGGTGTTAATAGAGACCTGGATTGAATTGCCTCTTTCCTGGCATCTGTGTGGGAATCAGTACCACTCCAGCTGGTATTAATAGAGGCCTGGTTAGAATTGGCTCTTTCTGGTGTGTGAGTGGGGCTCAGGTCTTCTCCAGCTGGTATTAATAGAGGCCTGGTTTGAATTGACTCTTTCCTGGTGTGTGAGTGGGACTAAATCCAACTCCAGCTGGTATTAATAGATACCTGGATTGAAATGGCTCTTCCCTAGTGTGTGCGTGGGGCTCAGTCCCACTCCAGCTGGTATTAATAGATACCTGGATTGAAATGGCTCTGCCCTGGTGTGAGAGTGGGAATCAGTACCAATTTAGTTGCTATAAATAGAGGCCTGGATTGGAATGGCGCTTCCCTGGTGTGTGAGTGGGGCTCAGTACCACTCCAGCTGGTATTAATAGAGGCCTGGATTGAATTGACTCTTTCCTGGTGTGTGAGTGGGACTCAGTCCCACTCCAGCTTTTATTAATAGATACCTGGATTGAAATGGATCTTCCCTGGTGTGTGAGTAGGACACAGTACCACTCCAGCTGGTATTAATAGAGACCTGGATTGAATTGCCGCTTTACTGGTGTGTGAGTGAGACTCAGTACCATTCCAGCTGGTATTGAAGACGAGTGGATTGAAAATTCTCAGTCCTGGTGTGTGAGTGGGGCTCAGTCCCACTTTAGTTGCTATAAATATAGGTGTGGATAGATATTTCTCTTTCCTGGGGTGTGAGTGGGACTCAGCACCACACCAGCTGGTATTAATAGAGGTCTGGATTGAATTGCCTCTTTCCTGGTGTGTGAGTGGGACTCGGTACCACTCCAGCTGGTATTAATAGAGACCTGGATTGAATTGCCTCTTTCCTGGTGTGTGAGTGGGACTCAGTACCACTCCAGCTGGTATTAATAGAGGTCTGGATTGAATTGCCTCTTTCCTGCTGTGTGAGTGGGACTCGGTACCACTCCAGCTGGTATTAATAGAGACCAGGATTTAATTGCCTCATTCCTGCTGTGTGAGTGGGACTCAGTACCACTCCAGCTGGTATTAATTGAGGTCTGGATTGAATTGCCTCTTTCCTGCTGTGTGAGTGGGACTCGGTACCACATCCAGCTGGCATTAATAGAGACCTGGATTTAATTGCCTCATCCCTGCAGTGTGAGTGGGAATGAGTACCTCTCCAGCTGTTATTTGTAAACGTGTGGATTGATATTTCTCTTTCCTGGTGCATGAGCGGGACTCAGTACCACTCCAGCTGGTACTAATAGTGGTCTGGATTGAATTGCCTCTTTCCTGCTGTGTGAGTGGGACTCAGTACCACTCCAGCTGGTATTCATGGAGGTCTGGATTGATTTCGCTCTTTCCTGGTGTTTGACTGGGACTCAGTACCACTCCAGCTGGTATTAATAGAGGTCTGGATTGAATTGGCTCTTTCCTGGTGTTTGAGTGGGATTCAGTACCACTCCAGCTGGTATTCATAGAGACCTGGATTGAATTGCCTCTTAGCTGGTGTGTGAGTGAGACTCAGTACCACTCCAGCTGGTATTAATGGAGGCCTGGTTTCAATTGTCTCTTTCCTGGTGTGTAAGTGGGACTCAGTACCACTCCAGCTGGTATTAATAGAGGCCTGGTTTCAATTGTCTCTTTCCTGGTGTGTGAGTTGGACTCAGTGCCACTCCAGCTGGTATTAATAGAAGCCTGGATTGAATTGCTGATTTCCTGGTGTGTGAGTGGGACACAGTACCACTTCAGCTGGTATTGATAGAGATCTGGATTGAATTGGCTCCTTCCTGGTGAGTGAGTGGGGCTCAGTACCTCTCCAGCTGGTATTAATAGAAACCTGGATTGAATTGGCTCCTTCCTGGTGAGTGAGTGGGGCTCAGTACCACTCCAGCTGGTAATAATAGAAATTTGGTTTCAATTGGCACTTTCCTGGTGTGTGATTGGGACTCAGTACCACTTCAGCTGCTGTTAATAGAGGTCTGGAATGAATTGGCTCCTTCCTGGTGTGTGAGTGGGACTCAGTACCACTTCTGCTGCTGTTAATAGAGGTCTGGAATGAATTGGCTCCTTCCTGGTGTGTGAGTGGGGCTCAGTACCACTTCAGCTGCTGTTAATAGAGGTCTGGAATGAATTGGCTCTTTCCTGGTGTTTCAGTGAGACTCAGTACCACTCCTGCTGGTTTCAAGAGAAACCTGGTTTGTCTTGACTCTTTCCTGGTGTATGAGTGAGACTCGGTAACACTCCAGCTTTTATAGAGGTGTGGATTGATATTTCTCTTTCCTGGTGTGTGAGTGGGACTCAGTAGCACTCCAGCTGGTATTAATAGAGGTCTGGATTGAATTGCCTCTTTCCTGGTTTGTGAGTGGGACTCAGTACCACTCCAGCTGGTATTAATAGAGGTCTGGATTGAATTGCCTCTTCCCTGCTGTGTGAGTGGGACTCAGTACCACTCCAGCTGGTATTAATAGAGGCCTGGATTGATTTGGCTCTTTCCTGGTGTGTGAGTGGGGCTCAGTACCACTCCAGCTGGTATTAATAGAGGTCTGGATTGAATTGCCTCTTTCCTGGTGAGTGAGTGGGACTCAGTACCACACCAGCTGGTATTAATAGAGATCTGGATTGAATTGCCTCTTTCCTGGTTTGTGAGTGGGACTCAGTACCACTCCAGCTGGTACTAATAGAGGTCTGGATTGAATTGCCTTTTAGCTGGTGTGTGAGTGGGACTCAGTACCACTCCAGCTGGTATTAAATGAGGTATGGATTGAATTGCCTCTTTCCTGCTGTGGGAGTGGGACTCGGTACTACTCCAGCTGGCATTAATAGAGACCTGGATTTAATTGCCTCATCCCTGCTGTGTGAGTGGGAATCAGTACCTCTCCAGCTGTTATTTATAAACGTGTGGATTGATATTTCTCTTTCCTGGTGCATGAGCGGGACTCAGTACCACTCCAGCTGGTACTAATAGTGGTCTGGATTGAATTGCCTCTTTCCTGCTGTGTGAGTGGGACTCAGTACCACTCCAGCTGGTATTCATGGAGGTCTGGATTGATTTCGCTCTTTCCTGGTGTTTGACTGGGACTCAGTACCACTCCAGCTGGTATTAATAGTGGTCTGGATTGAATTGGCTCTTTCCTGGTGTTTGAGTGGGATTCAGTACCACTCCAGCTGGTATTCATAGAGACCTGGATTGAATTGCCTCTTAGCTGGTGTGTGAGTGAGACTCAGTACCACTCCAGCTGGTATTAATGGAGGCCTGGTTTCAATTGTCTCTTTCCTGGTGTGTAAGTGGGACTCAGTACCACTCCAGCTGGTATTAATAGAGGCCTGGTTTCAATTGTCTCTTTCCTGGTGTGTGAGTGAGACTCAGTACCACTCCAGCTGGTATTAATAGAGGCCTGGTTTCAATTGTCTCTTTCCTGGTGTGTAAGTGGGACTCAGTACCACTCCAGCTGGTATTAGTAGAGGCCTGGTTTCAATTGTCCCTTTCCTGGTGTGTGAGTTGGACTCAGTGCCACTCCAGCTGGTATTAATAGAAGCCTGGATTGAATTGCTTATTTCCTGGTGTGTGAGTGGGACACAGTACCACTTCAGCTGGTATTGATAGAGATCTGGATTGAATTGGCTCCTTCCTGGTGAGTGAGTGGGGCTCAGTACCTCTCCAGCTGGTATTAATAGAAACCTGGATTGAATTGGCTCCTTCCTGGTGAGTGAGTGGGGCTCAGTACCACTCCAGCTGGTAATAATAGAAATTTGGTTTCAATTGGCACTTTCCTGGTGTGTGATTGGGACTCAGTACCACTTCAGCTGCTGTTAATAGAGGTCTGGAATGAATTGGCTCCTTCCTGGTGTGTGAGTGGGGCTCAGTACCACTTCTGCTGCTGTTAATAGAGGTCTGGAATGAATTGGCTCCATCCTGGTGTGTGAGTGGGGCTCAGTACCACTTCAGCTGCTGTTAATAGAGGTCTGGAATGAATTGGCTCTTTCCTGGTGTTTCAGTGAGACTCAGTACCACTCCTGCTGGTTTCAAGAGAAACCTGGTTTGAATTGACTCTTTCCTGGTGTATGAGTGGGACTCGGTAACACTCCAGCTTTTATAGAGGTGTGGATTGATATTTCTCTTTCCTGGTGTGTGAGTGGGACTCAGTAGCACTCCAGCTGGTATTAATAGAGGTCTGGATTGAATTGCCTCTTTCCTGGTTTGTGAGTGGGACTCAGTACCACTCCAGCTGGTATTAATAGAGGTCTGGATTGAATTGCCTCTTCCCTGCTGTGTGAGTGGGACTCAGTACCACTCCAGCTGGTATTAATAGAGGCCTGGATTGATTTGGCTCTTTCCTGGTGTGTGAGTGGGGCTCAGTACCACTCCAGCTGGTATTAATAGAGGTCTGGATTGAATTGCCTCTTTCCTGGTGAGTGAGTGGGACTCAGTACCACTCCAGCTGGTATTAATAGAGATCTGGATTGAATTGCCTCTTTCCTGGTTTGTGAGTGGGACTCAGTACCACTCCAGCTGGTACTAATAGAGGTCTGGATTGAATTGCCTTTTAGCTGGTGTGTGAGTGGGACTCAGTACCACTCCAGCTGGTATTAATAGACGTCTGGATTGAATTGCCTTTTAGCTGGTGTGTGAGTGGGACTCAGTACCACTCCAGCTGGTATTAGTAGACGTCTGGATTGAATTGCCTTTTAGCTGGTGTGTGAATGGGACTCGGAAACACTCCAGCTGGTATTAACAGAGGTCTGGATTGAATTGGCTCTTTCCTGGTGAGTGAGTGGGACTCAGTACCACTCCAGCTGGTATTAATAGAGGTCTGGATTGAATTGGCTCTTTCCTGGTGAGTGAGTGGGACTCAGTACCACTCCAGCTGGTATTAATAGAGGTCTGGATTGAATTGGCTCTTTCCTGGTGAGTGAGTGGGAATCAGTACCACTCCAGCTGGTATTAATAGAGGTCTGGATTGAATTGCCTCTTTCCTGGTTTGTGAGTGGGACTCAGTACAACTCCAGCTGGTATTTATAAAGGTGTGGATTGATATTTCTCTTTCCTGGTGTGTGAGTGGGACTCAGTACCACTCCAGCTGGTACTAATAGAGGTCTGGATTGAATTGCCTTTTAGGTGGTGTGTGAGTGGGACTCAGTACCACTCCATCTGGTATTAATAGAGGTCTGGATTGAATTGCCTTTTAGTTGGTGTGTGAGTGGGAATCAGTACCACTCCAGCTGGTGTTACTAGAGGCGTGGTTTCAATTGTCTCTTTCCTGGTGTGTGAGTGGGACTCAGTGCCACGCCTGCTGTTATTAATAGATGTCTGGATTGAATTGGCTCTGTTCTGATGTCTGAGTGGGACTCAGTGCCGCTCCAGCTGGTATTAATAGAAGCCTGGATTGAATTGCCTATTTCCTGGTGTGTGAGTGGGACTCAGTACCAGTCCAGCTGGTATTAATAGAGGCCTGCTTTCAATTGTCTCTTTCCTGGTGTGTGAGTGGGACTCAGTGCCACTCCAGCTGGTAATAATAGAGGTCTGGATTGAATTGCCTCTTTCCTGGCGTGTGAGTGGGGCTCAGTACCACTCCAGCTGGTACTAATAGAGGTCTGGATTGAATTGCCTCTTTCCTGCTATGTGAGTGGGACTCAGTACCACTCCAGCTGGAATTTTTGAGGTGTGGATTGATATTTCTCTTTCCTGGTCTGTGAGTGGGACTCAGTACCACTCCAGCTGGTATTAATAGAGGCCTGGTTTCAATTGTCTCTTTCCTGGTGTGTGATTGGGACTCAGTACCACTCCAGCTGGTATAAATAGACGTCTGGATTTAATTGGCGCTGTTCTGGTGTCTGAGTGGGACTCAGTGCCACTCCAGCTGGTTATAATAGAGGTCTGGATTGAATTGTCTCTTTCCTGGTGTGTAAGTGGGACTCAGTACCACGCCAGCTGGTTATAATAGAGGTCTGGATTGAATTGGCTCTTTCCTGGAGTGTAAGTGAGACTCAGTACCTCTCCAGCTGGTATTAATAGAGACCTGGATTGAATTGCCTCTTTCCTGGTGTGTGAGTGGGACTCAGTGCCACTCCAGCTGGTTATAATAGAGGTCTGGATTGAATTGGCTCTTTCCTGGTGTGTAAGTGGGACTCAGTACCACTCCAGCTGGTATTAATAGAGATCTGGATTGAATTGCCTCTTTCCTGGTTTGTGAGTGGGACTCAGTACCAATCCAGCTGGTATTAATAGAGGTCTGGATTGAATTGCCTTTTAGCTGGAGTGTGAGTGGGACTCAGTACCACTCCAGCTGGTATTAATAGAGGTCTGGATTGAATTGGCTCTTTCCTGGTGTATAAGTGGGACTCAGTGCCACTCCTGCTGGTATTAATAGAGACCTGGATTGAATTGCCTCTTAGCTGGTGTGTGATTGGGAGTCAGCACCACTCCAGCTGGTATTAATAGAGGTCTGGAATGAATTGGCTCTTTTCTGGTGTTTCAGTGAGACTCAGTACCACTCCAGCTGGTATTAATAGAGGCCTGGTTTGAATTGACTCTTTCCTGTTGTGTGAGAGGGGCTCAGTCCCACTCCAGTTGCTTTAGATAGAGGCCTGGATCGAAATGTCTCTTCCCTGGTGTGTGAGTGGGGCTCAGGTCCACTCCAGTTAGTATTAATAGAGGCCTGGATTTAATTGCCTCTTTCCTGGTGTGTGAGTGGGACTCAGTACCACTCCAGCTGGTATTAATAGAGGTCTGGATTTAATTGCCTCTTTCCTGGTGAGTGAGTGGGGCTCAGTACCACTCCAGCTGGCATTAATAGAGGTTTGTATTGATATTTTTCTTTCCTGGTGTGTGAGTGTGACTCGGTACTACTCCAGCTGGTATTAATTGAGGCCTGGATTAAATTGCCTCTTTCCTGCTGTGTGATTGGGACTCAGTACCACTCCAGCTGGTACTAATAGAGGTCTGGATTGAATTGCCTCTTTCCTGCTGTGTGAGTGGGACTCAGTACCACTCCAGCTGGTATTTATAGAAGTTTGGATTGATATTTCTCTTTCCTGGTGTGTGAGTGGGACTCAGTACCACTCCAGCTGGTATTAATAGAGGTCTGGATTGAATTGCATCATTTCTGGTGTGTGAGTGGGACTCAGTACCACTCCAGCTGGTATTAATAGAGATCTGGATTGAATTGCCTCTTTCCTGGTGTGTGAGTGGGGATCAGTACCTCTCCAGCTGGTATTAATAGAGGTCTGGATTGAACTGGCTCCTACCTGGTGAGTGAGTGGGACTCTGTACCACTCCAGCTGTTATTAATAGAGGTCTGGATTTAATTGTCTCTTTCCTGGTGTGTACGTGGGACTCAGTACCACGCCAGCTGGTATTAATAGAGATCTGGATTGAATTGCCTCTTTCCTGGTGTCTGAGTGGGGATCAGTACATCTCCAGCTGGTATTAATAGAGGTCTGGATTGAATTGGCTCCTACCTGGTGAGTGAGTGGGGCTCAGTACCACTCCAGCTGGTATTTAAAGAGGTCTGGCTTGAATTGGCTCTTTCCTGGTGGGTGAGTGAGACTCAGTACCACTCCAGCTGGTATTAATAGAGGCCTGGTTTCAATTGGCTCTTTCCTGGAGTGTGAGTGGAGCTCAGTCCCAATCCAGCTGGTAAGAGTAGAGGCCTGGATTGAATTGGCTCTTTCTGTTGTGTGAGTGAGACTCAGTACCACTCCAGCTGGTATTAATAGAGGCCTGGTTTCAATTGGCTCTTTCCTGGAGTGTGAGTGGAGCTCAGTCCCACTCCAGCTGGTATGAGTAGACGCCTGGATTGAATTGGCTCTTCCTGTTGTGTGAGTGAGACTCAGTACCACTCCAGCAGGTATTAATAGAGGCCTGGTTTGAATTGACTCTTTCCTGGAGGTGAGTGGGGCTCAGTACCACTCCAGCTGGTATTAATAGAGGCCTGGATTGAATTGGCTCTTTCCTGGAGAGTGAGTGGGGCTCAGTACCACTCCAGCTGGTATTAATAGAGGCCTGGATTGAATTGGCTCTTTCTATTGTGTGAGTGGGACTCAGTACCTCTCCAGCAGTTATTAATAGAGACCTGGATTGAATTGGCTCTTACCAGGTGTGTCAGTGGTGCTCAGTGCAACTCCAGCTGTTATGAATAGAGGCCTGGATTGACTTGGCTCTTTCCTGGTGAGTCAGTACCACTCCAGCTGCTATTAATGGAGGTCTGGTTGGAATTTGCTCTTTGCTGGTGTGTGAGTGAGACTCAGTATCACTCCAGCTGGTATTATAGAGGTCTGGATTGAATTGGCACTGTTCTGGTGTCTGAGTGGGACTCAGTGCCACTCCAGCTGGCATTAATAGAAGCCCAGATTGAATTGCCTCTTTCCTGGTGTGTGAGTGGGACTCAGTACCACTCCAGCTGGTATTAATAGAAACCTGGATTGAATTGGCGCCTTACTGGTGAGTGAGTGGGGCTCAGTACCACTCCGTCTGGTATTAATAGAAACCTGGATTGAATTGCCTCTTTCCTGGTGTGTGAGTGGGGCTCAGTACCACTCCAGCTGGTATTAATAGAAATTTGGATTGCATTGCCTCCTTCCTGGTGAGTGAGTGGGGCTCAGTACCACTACAGCTGGTATTAATAGAGGCCTGGTTTCAATTGTCTCTTTCCTGGTGTGTGATAGGGACTCAGTACCACTCCAGCTGGTATAAATAGAGGTCTGGATTTAATTGGCTCTGTTCTGGTGTCTGAGTGGGACTCAGTGCCTCTCCAGCTGGTTATAATAGAGGTCTGGATTGAATTGGCTCTTTCCTGGTGTGTAAGTGGGACTCAGTACCACGCCAGCTGGTTATAATAGAGGTCTGGATTGAATTGGCTCTTTCCTGGTGTGTCAGTGAGACTCAGTACCACTCCAGCTGGTATTAATCGAGACCTGGAATGAATTGCCTCTTTCCTGGTGTGTGAGTGGGACTCAGTGCCACTCCAGCTGGTTATAATAGAGGTCTGGATTGAATTGGCTCTTTCCTGGTGTGTAAGTGGGACTCAGTACCACGCCAGCTGGTTATAATAGAGGTCTGGATTGAATTGGCTCTTTCCTGGTGTGTAAGTGGGACTCAGTACCACTCCAGCTGGTATTAATAGAGGTCTGGATTGAATTGCCTTTTAGCTGGTGTGTGAGTGGGACTCGGTACCACTCCAGCTGGTACTAATAGACATCTGGATTGAATTGCCTTTTAGCTGTTGTGTGAGTGGGACTCAGTACCACTCCAGCTGGTATTAATAGAGGTCTGGATTGAATTGGCTCTTTCCTGGTATATAAGTGGGATTCAGTGCCACTCCTGCTGGTATTAATAGAGGCCTGGATTGAATTGCCTATTTCCTGGTGTGTGAGTGGGATACAGTACCACTCCAGCTGGTATTAATAGAGGTCTGGATTGAATTGGCTCTTTCCTGGTGTGTCAGTGAGACTCAGTACCACTCCAGCTGGTATTAATAGAGGCCTGGTTTGAATTGACTCTTTCCTGTTGTGTGAGAGGGGCTCAGTCCCACTCCAGTTGCTTTAGATAGAGGCCTGGATCGAAATGGCTCTTCCCTGGTGTGTGAGTGGGGCTCAGGTCCACTCCAGTTAGTATTAATAGAGGCCTGGATTTAATTGCCTCTTTCCTGGTGTGTGAGTGGGACTCAGTACCACTCCAGCTGGTATTAATAGAAGTCTGGATTTAATTGCCTCTTTCCTGTTGAGTGAGTGGGGCTCAGTACCACTCCAGCTGGTATTAATAGAGGTGTGTATTGATATTTTTCTTTCCTGGTGTGTGAGTGTGACTCGGTACTACTCCAGCTGGTATTAATTGAGGCCTGGATTAAATTGCCTCTTTCCTGCTGTGTGATTGGGACTCAGTACCACTCCAGCTGGTACTAATAGAGGTCTGGATTGAATTGCCTCTTTCCTGCTGTGTGAGTGGGACTCAGTACCACTCCAGCTGGTATTTTTAGAGGTTTGGATTGATATTTCTCTTTCCTGGTGTGTGAGTGGGACTCAGTACCACTCCAGCTGGTATTAATAGAGGTCTGGATTGAATTGCATCATTTCTGGTGTGTGAGTGGGACTCAGTACCACTCCAGCTGGTATTAATAGAGATCTGGATTGAATTGCCTCTTTCCTGGTGTGTGAGTGGGGATCAGTACCTCTCCAGCTGGTATTAATAGAGGTCTGGATTGAACTGGCTCCTACCTGGTGAGTGAGTGGGACTCTGTACCACTCCAGCTGTTATTAATAGAGGTCTGGATTTAATTGTCTCTTTCCTGGTGCGTAAGTGGGACTCAGTACCACGCCAGCTGGTATTAATAGAGATCTGGATTGAATTGCCTCTTTCCTGGTGTGTGAGTGGGGATCAGTACATCTCCAGCTGGTATTAATAGAGGTCTGGATTGAATTGGCTCCTACCTGGTGAGTGAGTGGGGCTCAGTACCACTCCAGCTGATATCTAAAGAGGTCTGGCTTGAATTGGCTCTTTCCTGGTGGGTGAGTGAGACTCAGTACCACTCCAGCTGGTATTAATAGAGGCCTGGTTTCAATTGGCTCTTTCCTGGAGTGTGAGTGAAGCTCAGTCCCACTCCAGCTGGTATGAGTAGAGGCCTGGATTGAATTGGCTCTTTCCTGGAGAGTGAGTGGGGCTCAGTACCACTCCAGCTTGTATTAATAGAGGCCTGGATTGAATTGGCGCTTTCCTGGAGAGTGAGTGGGGCTCAGTACCACTCCAGCTGGTATTAATAGAGGCCTGGATTGAATTGGCTCTTTCTGTTGTGTGAGTGGGACTCAGTACCTCTCCAGCAGGTATTAATAGAGACCTGGATTGAATTGGCTCTTACCAGGTGTGTCAGTGGTGCACAGTGCCACTCCACCTGTGATGAATAGAGGCCTGGATTGACTTGGCTCTTTCCTGGTGAGTCAGTACCACTCCAGCTGCTATTAATGGAGGTCTGGTTGGAATTTGCTCTTTGCTGGTGTCTGAGTGAGACTCAGTACCACTCCAGCTGGTATTATAGAGGTCTGGATTGAATTGGCACTGTTCTAGTGTTTGAGTGGGACTCAGTGCCACTCCAGCTGGTATGAATAGAAGCCCAGATTGAATTGCCTCTTTCCTGGTGTGTGAGTGGGACTCAGTACCACTCCAGCTGGTATTAATAGAAACCTGGATTAAATTGGCGCCTTACTGGTGAGTGAGTGGGGCTCAGTACCACTCCAGCTGGTATTAATAGAAACCTGGATTGAATTGCCTCTTTCCTGGTGTGTGAGTGTGGCTCAGTACCACTCCAGCTGGTATTAATAGAAACCTGGATTGAATTGCCTCTTTCCTGGTGTGTGAGTGGGGCTCAGTACCACTCCAGCTGGTATTAATAGAAACTTGGATTGAATTGGCTCCTTCCTGGTGAGTGAGTGGGGCTCAGTACCACTTCAGCTGCTGTTAATAGTGGTCTGGATTGAATTGGCTATTTCCTGGTGTTTAAGTGAGACTCAGTACCACTCCAGCTGATATTAATGGAGACCTGGATTGAATTGGCTCTTTCCTGGTGTGTGAGTGGGGCTCAGTGCCACTCCAGCTGGTATGAGTAGAGGCCTGGATTGAATTGGCTCTTTCTGGTGTGTGAGTGGGGCTCAGTACCACTCCAGCTGGTATTAATAGAAACCTGGATTGAATTGGCTCCTTCCAGGTGTGTGAGTGGGGCTCAGTACCACTCCAGCTGGTATTAATAGAAACCTGGATTGAATTGGCTCCTTCCTGGTGAGTGAGTGGGGCTCAGTACCACTCCAGCTGGTATTAATAGAAACCTGGATTGAATTGGCTCCTTCCTGGTGAGTGAGTGGGGCTCAGTACCACTCCAGCTGGTATTAATAGAGGCCTGGTTTGAATTGACTCTTTCCTGGAGAGTGAGTGGGGCTCAGTACCACTCCAGCTGGTATTAATAGAGGCCTGGATTGAATTGGCTCTTTCCTGGAGTGTGAGTGGGGCTCAGTACCACTCCAGCTGGTATTAATAGAGGCCTGGATTGAATTGGCTCTTTCTGTTGTGTGAGTGGGACTCAGTACCTCTCCAGCAGGTATTAATAGAGACCTGGATTGAATTGGCTCTTTCCTGGTGTGTCAGTGGTGCTCAGTACCACTCCAGCTGTTATGAAGAGAGGCCTGGATTGACTGGGCTCTTTCCTGGTGAGTCAGTACCACTCCAGCTGCTATTAATGGAGGTCTGGTTGGAATTTGCTCTTTGCTGGTGTGTGAGTGAGACTCAGTACCACTCCAGCTGGTTTCAAGAGAAACCTGGTCTCAATTGGCACTTTCCTGGCTTGTGAGTGGGGCTCAGTACCACTCCAGCTGGTATTAATAGAGGCCTGGATTCACATGGCTTTTTCCAGGTGTGTGAGTGGGACTCAGTACGACTCCAGCTGTTATTAATAGTAACCTGGATTGAATTGGCTCCTTCCTGGTGGGTGAGAGGGGCTCAGTACCACTCCAGCTGCTATTAATGGAGGTCTGGTTGGAATTTGCTCTTTCCTGGTGTGTGAGTGAGAGTCAGTACCACTCCAGCTGGCAATAATAGAAATGTCGTTTCAATTGGCACTTTCCTGGTGTGTGAGTGGGACTCAGTACCACTCCAGCTGGTATTAATAGAAACCTGGATTGAATTTGCTCCTTCCTGGTGTGTGAGTGGGGCTCAGTACCACTCCAGCTGGTATTAATAGAGATCTGGATTGAATTGGCTCCTTCCTGGCATCTGTGTGGGACTCAGTACCACTCCAGCTGGTATTAATAGAGGCCTGGATTGAAATGGCTCTTCCCTGGTGTGTGAGTGGTGCTCAGTACCACTCCAGCTGGTATTAATAGAGGCATGGATTGAATTGACTCTTTCTTGGTGTGTGAGTGGGACTCAGTCCCACTCCAGCTGGTATTAATAGATACCTGGATTGAAATGGCTCTTCCCTGGTGTGTGAGTAGGACACAGTACCACTCCAGCTGGTATTAATAGAGACCTGGATTGAATTGCCGCTTTACTGGTGTGTGAGTGAGACTCATTACCACTCCAGCTGGTATTGAAGACGAGTGGATTGAAAATTCTCAGTCCTGGTGTGTGAGTGGGGCTCAGTCCCACTTTAGTTGCTATAAATAGAGGTGTGGATAGATATTTCTCTTTCCTGGAGTGTGAGTGGGACTCAGTACCACTCCAGCTGGTATTAATAGAGGTCTGGATTGAATTGCCTCTTTCCTGGTGTGTGAGTGGGACACAGTACCACTCCAGCTGGTATTAATAGAGGTCTGGATTGAATTGCCTCTTTCCTGGTGTGTGAGTGGGACTCGGTACCTCTCCAGCTGTTATTTATAAACGTGCGGATTGATATTTCTCTTTCCTGGTGCATGAGCGGGACTCAGTACCACTCCAGCTGGTACTAATAGTGGTCTGGATTGAATTGCCTCTTTCCTGCTGTGTGAGCGGGTCTCAGTACCACTCCAGCTGGTATTGAAGACGTGTGGATTGAAACTTCTCTTTGCTGGTGTGTGAGTGGGACTTCAGTACTGCTACAGCTGGTTATAATAGAGGTCTGGATTGAATTGGCTCTTTCCTGGTGAGTAAGTGGGACTCAGTGCCACTCCAGCTGGTATTAATAGAGGCCTGGTTTCAATTGTCTCTTTCCTGGTGTGTGAGTGGGACTCAGTGCCACTCCAGCTGGTAGTAATAGAAGCCTGGATTGAATTGCTTATTTCCTGGTGTGTGAGTGGGCCACAGTACCACTTCAGCTGGTATTGATAGAGATCTGGATTGAATTGGCTCCTTCCTGGTGTGTGAGTGGGGCTCAGTACCACTCCAGCTGGCATTAATAGAAACCTGGATTGAATTGGCTCCTTCCTGGTGTGTGAGTGGGGCTCAGTACCACTCCAGCTGGTATTAATAGAGGTCTGGATTGAAATGACTCTTTCCTGGTGTGTGAGTGAGACTCAGTTCCACTCCAGCTGGTATTAATAAAGGCCTGGATTTAATTGCCTCTTTCCTGGTGTGTGAGTGGGACTCGGTAACACTGCAGCTGGTATTTATCGAGGTGTGGATTGAATTGCCTCTTTCCTGGTGAGTGAGTGGGGCTCAGTACCACTCCAGCTGGTATTAATAGAGGTCTGGATTGAATTGCCTCTTTCCTGGTGTGTGAGTGGGACTCGGTACCACTCCAGCTGGGATTAATAAAGGACTGGATTGATTTTGCTCTTTCCTGGTGTTTGAGTGGGACTCAGTGCCACTCCAGCTGGTATTCATAGAGGTCTGGATTGAATTGGTTCTTTCCTGGTGAGTGAGTGGGTCTCAGTGCCACTCCAGCTGGTATTAATAGAGACATGGATTGAATTGCCTCTTAGCTGGTGTGTGAGTGGGACTCAGTACCACTCCAGCTGGAATTAATAGAGACCTGGATTGAATTGCCTTTTCGCCGGTGTGTGAGTGGGACTCAGTACCACTCCAGCTGGTATTAATAGAGGTCTGGATTGATTTGGCTCTTTCCTGGTGTTTGAGTGGGACTCAGTGCCACTCCAGCTGGTATTAATAGAGATCTGGATTGATTTCGCTCTTTCCTGGTGTTTGAGTGGGACTCAGTACCACTCCAGCTGGTATTAATAGAGGCATGGATTGAATTGACTCTTTCTTGGTGTGTGAGTGGGACTCAGTCCCACTCCAGCTGGTATTAATAGATACCTGGATTGAAATGGCTCTTCCCTGGTGTGTGAGTAGGACACAGTACCACTCCAGCTGGTATTAATAGAGACCTGGATTGAATTGCCGCTTTACTGGTGTGTGAGTGAGACTCATTACCACTCCAGCTGGTATTGAAGACGAGTGGATTGAAAATTCTCAGTCCTGGTGTGTGAGTGGGGCTCAATCCCACTTTAGTTGCTATAAATAGAGGTGTGGATAGATATTTCTCTTTCCTGGAGTGTGAGTGGGACTCAGTACCACTCCAGCTGGTATTAATAGAGGTCTGGATTGAATTGCCTCTTTCCTGGTGTGTGAGTGGGACACAGTACCACTCCAGCTGGTATTAATAGAGGTCTGGATTGAATTGCCTCTTTCCTGGTGTGTGAGTGGGACTCGGTACCTCTCCAGCTGTTATTTATAAACGTGCGGATTGATATTTCTCTTTCCTGGTGCATGAGCGGGACTCAGTACCACTCCAGCTGGTACTAATAGTGGTCTGGATTGAATTGCCTCTTTCCTGCTGTGTGAGCGGGTCTCAGTACCACTCCAGCTGGTATTGAAGACGTGTGGATTGAAACTTCTCTTTGCTGGTGTGTGAGTGGGACTTCAGTACCACTACAGCTGGTTATAATAGAGGTCTGGATTGAATTGGCTCTTTCCTGGTGAGTAAGTGGGACTCAGTGCCACTCCAGCTGGTATTAATAGAGGCCTGGTTTCAATTGTCTCTTTCCTGGTGTGTGAGTGGGACTCAGTGCCACTCCAGCTGGTAGTAATAGAAGCCTGGATTGAATTGCTTATTTCCTGGTGTGTGAGTGGGCCACAGTACCACTTCAGCTGGTATTGATAGAGATCTGGATTGAATTGGCTCCTTCCTGGTGTGTGAGTGGGGCTCAGTACCACTCCAGCTGGCATTAATAGAAACCTGGATTGAATTGGCTCCTTCCTGGTGAGTGAGTGGGGCTCAGTACCACTCCAGCTGGTATTAATAGAGGTCTGGATTGAAATGACTCTTTCCTGGTGTGTGAGTGAGACTCAGTTCCACTCCAGCTGGTATTAATAAAGGCCTGGATTTAATTGCCTCTTTCCTGGTGTGTGAGTGGGACTCGGTAACACTGCAGCTGGTATTTATCGAGGTGTGGATTGAATTGCCTCTTTCCTGGTGAGTGAGTGGGGCTCAGTACCACTCCAGCTGGTATTAATAGAGGTCTGGATTGAATTGCCTCTTTCCTGGTGTGTGAGTGGGACTCGGTACCACTCCAGCTGGGATTAATAAAGGACTGGATTGATTTTGCTCTTTCCTGGTGTTTGAGTGGGACTCAGTGCCACTCCAGCTGGTATTCATAGAGGTCTGGATTGAATTGGTTCTTTCCTGGTGAGTTAGTGGGTCTCAGTGCCACTCCAGCTGGTATTAATAGAGACATGGATTGAATTGCCTCTTAGCTGGTGTGTGAGTGGGACTCAGTACCACTCCAGCTGGAATTAATAGAGACCTGGATTGAATTGCCTTTTCGCCGGTGTGTGAGTGGGACTCAGTACCACTCCAGCTGGTATTAATAGAGGTCTGGATTGATTTGGCTCTTTCCTGGTGTTTGAGTGGGACTCAGTGCCACTCCAGCTGGTATTAATAGAGATCTGGATTGATTTCGCTCTTTCCTGGTGTTTGAGTGGGACTCAGTACCACTCCAGCTGGTATTCATAGAGGTCTGGATTGAATAGGCTCTTTCCTGGTGTGTGAGTGGGACTCAGTTCCACTCCAGCTGGTATTAATAGAGGCCTGGTTTGAATTGACTCTTTCCTGGTGTGTGAGTGGGGCTCAGTTCCACTCCAGCTGGTATTAATAGAGGCCTGTATTGATTTGGCTCTTTCCTGGTTAGTGAGTGGGGCTCAGTACCACTCCAGCTGGTATTGATAGAGGTCTGGATTGAATTGGCTCTTTCCTGGTGAGTGAGTGGGGCTCAGTTCCACTCCAGCTGGTATTAATAGAGGCCTGGATTTAATTGCCTCTTTCCTGGTGTGTGAGTGGGACTCAGTACCACTCCAGCTGGGATTTATAAAGGTCTGGATTGAATTGCCTCTTTCCTGGTGTGTGAGTGGGACTCGGTACCACTCCAGCTGGGATTAATAGAGGTCTGGATTGAATTGCCTCTTTCCTGGTGTGTGAGTGGGACTCGGTACCACTCCAGCTGGGATTAATAAAGGACTGGATTGATTTTGCTCTTTCCTGGTGTTTGAGTGGGACTCAGTGCCACTCCAGCTGGTATTCATAGAGGTCTGGATTGAATTGGTTCTTTCCTGGTGAGTGAGTGGGTCTCAGTACCACTCCAGCTGGTATTAATAGAGACCTGGATTGAATTGCCTCTTAGCTGGTGTGTGAGTGGGACTCAGTACCACTCCAGCTGGGATTAATAGAGGTCTGGATTGAATTGCCTCTTTCCTGGTGTGTGAGTGGGACTCGGTACCACTCCAGCTGGTATTAATAGAGGTCTGGATTGATTTGGCTCTTTCCTGGTGTTTGAGTGGGACTCAGTGCCACTCCAGCTGGTATTAATAGAGATCTGGATTGATTTCGCTCTTTCCTGGTGTTTGAGTGGGACTCAGTACCACTCCAGCTGGTATTCATAGAGGTCTGGATTCAATTGGCTCTTTCCTGGTGTGTGAGTGGGACTCAGTTCCACTCCAGCTGGTATTAATAGAGGTCAGGATTGAAATGACTCTTTCCTGGTGTGTGAGTGGGACTCAGTCCCACTCTAGCTGGTATTAATAGAGGCCTGGATTTAATTGCCTCTTTCCTGGTGTGTGAGTGGGACTCAGTACCACTCCAGCTGGTATTTATAAAGGTCTGGATTGAATTGCCTCTTTCCTGGTGTGTGAGTGGGACTCAGTCCCACTCTAGCTGGTGTTTATCGAGGTGTGGATTGAATTGCCTATTTCCTGGTGTGTGACTGGGACTCAGTACCACACCAGCTGGTATTAATAGAGGACTGGATTGAATTGACTCTTTCCTGTTGAATGAGAGGTGCTCAGTTCCACTCCAGCTGGTATTAATAGAGATCTGGATTGAATTGCCTCTTTCCTGGTGAGTGAGTGGGACTCAGTACCGCTCCAGCTGGTATTAATAGATGCCTGGATTGATTTGCCTCTTTCCTGGTGTGTGAGTGGGGCTCAGTACCACTCCAGCTGGTATTAATAGAGGTCTGGATTGAATTGGCTGCTTCCTGCTGAGTGAGTGGGGCTCAGTACCACTCCAGCTGGTATTAATAGAGGCCTGGTTTGAATTGACTCTTTCCTGGTGTGTGAGTGGGACTCAGTTCCACTCCAGCTGGTATTAATAGAGGCCTGGTTTGAATTGACTCTTTCCTGTTGTGTGAGTGGGGCTCAGTACCACTCCAGCTGTTATTAATAGAGGCCTGGATTTAATTGCCTCTTTCCTGGTGTGTGAGTGGGACTCAGTACCACTCCATCTGGTATTAAAAGAGGGCTGGATTGAATTGACTCTTTCCTGGTGTGTGAGTGGGGCTCAGCTCCACTCAGCTGGTATTCATAGAGACCTGGATTGAATTGCCTCTTAGCTGGTGTTTGAGTGGGACTCAGTACCATCTAGCTGGTATTAACAGAGGTCTGGATTGATTTGGCTCTTTCCTGGTGTTTGAGTGTGGCTCAGTACCACTCCAGCTGGTATTAATAGCGGTCTGGATTGAATTGCCTCATTCCTGGTATGTGAGTGGGGCTTAGTACCTCTCCAGCTGGTATTAATAGAGATCTGGATTGAATTGGCTCTTGCCTGGTGTGTGAGTGGGGATCAGTGCAACTCCAGCTGGTATTAATAGAGGCCTGCATTGAATTGGCTCTATCCTGGTGTTTCAGTGAGACTCAGTACCACTCCAGCTGGTATAAATAGAGATCTGGATTTAATTGGCTCTTTCCTGGTGTGTGAGTGGGACTCAGTTCCACTCCAGCTGGTATTAATAGAGGCCTGGTTTGAATTGACTCTTTCCTGGTGTGTGAGTGGGACTCAGTTCCACTCCAGCTGGTATCAATAGAAGCCTGGTTTGATTTGACTCTTTCCTGGTGTGTGAGTGGGGCTCAGTTCCACTCCAGCTGGTATTAATAGAGGCCTGGTTTGAATTGACTCTTTCCTGGTGTGTGAGTGGGACTCAGTTCCACTCCAGCTGGTATCAATAGAGGCCTGGCTTGATTTGACTCTTTCCTGGTGTGTGAGTGGGGCTCAGTTCCACTCCAGCTGGTATTAAAAGAGGTCTGGTTTGAATTGACTATTTCCTGGTGTGTGAGTGGGGCTCAGTACCACTCCAACTGGTATTAATAGAGGTCTGGATTGAAATGACTCTTTCCTGGTGTGTGAGTGAGACTCAGTTCCACTCCAGCTGGTATTAATAGAGGCCTGGATTTAATTGCCTCTTTCCTGGTGTGTGAGTGGGACTCAGTACCACTCCATCTGGTATTAAATGAGGCCTGGATTGAATTGACTCTTTCCTGGTGTGTGAGTGGGGCTCAGTTCCACTCCAGCTGGTATTCATAGAGACCTGGATTGAATTGCCTCTTAGCTGGCGTTTGAGTGGGACTCAGTACCACTCCAGCTGGTATTAACAGAGGTCTGGATTGGTTTGGCTCTTTCCTGGTGTTTGAGTGGGGCTCAGTACCACTCCCGCTGCTATTAATAGAGGTCTGGATTGATTTGGCTCTTTCCTGGTGTTTGAGTGGGGCTCAGTGCCACTCCAGCTGGTATTCATAGAGGTCTGGATTGAATTGGCTCTTTCCTGGTGAGTGAGTGGGACTCAGTACCACTCCAGCTGGTATTAATAGAGATCAGGATTGATTTCGCTCTTTCCTGGTGTTTGAGTGGGACTCAGTACCACTCCAGCTGGTATTCATAGAGATCTGGATTGAATTGGCTCTTTCCTGGTGAGTGAGTGGGAATCTGCACCACTCCAGCTGGTATTAAAAGCGGTCTGGATTGAATTGCCTCATTCCTGGTTTCTGAGTGGGGCTCAGTACCTCTCCAGCTGGTATTAATAGAGATCTGGATTGAATTGGCTCTTGCCTGGTGTGTGAGTGGGGATCAGTGCAACTCCAGCTGGTATTAATAGAGGCCTGCATTGAATTGGCTCTATCCTGGTGTTTCAGTGAGACTCAGTACCACTCCAGCTGTTATAAATAGAGATCTGGATTTAATTGGCTCTTTCCTGGTGTGTGAGTGGGACTCAGTTCCACTCCAGCTGGTATTAATAGAGGCCTGGTTTGAATTGACTCTTTCCTGGTGTGTGAGTGGGACTCAGATCCACTCCAGCTGGTATCAATAGAGGCCTGGTATGATTTGACTCTTTCCTGGTGTGTGAGTGGGGCTCAGTTCCACTCCAGCTGGTATTAATAGAGGTCTGGATTGAAATGACTCTTTCCTGGTGTGTGAGTGAGACTCAGTACCACTCCAGCTGGTATAAATAGAGATCTGGATTTAATTGGCTCTTTCCTGGTGTGTGAGTGGGACTCAGTTCCACTCCAGCTGGTATTAATAGAGATCTGGATTTAATTGCCTCTTTCCTGGTGTGTGAGTGGGACTCAGTTCCACTCCAGCTGGTATTAATAGCGGTCTGGATTGAATTGGCTCCTTCCTGGTGTGTGAGTGGGGCTCAGTACCACTCCAGCTAGTATTAATAGAAACCTGGATTGAATTGGCTCCTTCCTGGTAAGTGAGTGGGGCTCAGTACCACTTCAGCTGCTGTTAATAGAGGTCTGGAATGAATTGGCTCCTTCCTGGTGTGTGAGTGGGGCTCATTACCACTTCAGCTGCTGTTAATAGAGGTCTGGAATGAATTGGCTCTTTCCTGCTGTTTCAGTGAGACTCAGGACCACTCCTGCTGGTTTCAAGAGAAACCTTGTTTGAATTGACTCTTTCCTGGTGTGTGAGTGGGACTCAGTACCACTCAAGCTGATATTAATAGAGGCCAGGATCGAAATGGCTCTTTCCTGGTGTGTGATTGGGACTCAGTACCACTCAAGCTGATATTAATAGAGGCCTGGATTTAATTGCCTCTTTCCTGCTGTTTGAGTGGGACTCGGTAACACTCCAGCTTTTATAGAGGTGTGGATTGATATTTCTCTTTCCTGGTGTGTGAGTGGGACTCAGTACCACTCAAGCTGATATTAATAGAGGCCTGGATTTAATTGCCTCTTTCCTGCTGTTTGAGTGGGACTCGGTAACACTCCAGCATTTATAGAGGTGTGGATTGATATTTATCTTTCCTGGTGTGTGAGTGGGACTCAGTACCACTCCAGCTGGTATTAATAGAGGTCTGGATCTAATTGCCTCTTTCCTGGTTTGTGAGTGGGACTCAGTACCACTCCAGCTGGTATTAATAGAGGTCTGGATTGAATTGGCTCTTTCCTGGTGAGTGAGTGGGACTCAGTACCACTCCAGCTGGTATTAATAGAGGTCTGGATTGAATTGCCTCTTTCCTGGTTTGTGAGTGGGACTCAGTACCACTCCAGCTGGTATTAATAGAGATCTGGATTGAATTGCCTCTTTCCTGGTGAGTGAGTGGGACTCAGTACCACTCCAGCTGGTATTAATAGAGGCCTGGATTGATTTGGCTCTTTCCTGGTGTGTGAGTGGGGCTCAGTACCACTCCAGCTGGTATTAATAGAGGTCTGGATTGAATTGGCTGCTTCCTGCTGAGTGAGTGGGGCTCAGTACCACTCCAGCTGGTATTAATAGAGATCTGGATTTAATTGGCTCTTCCCTGGTGTGTGAGTGGGGCTCAGTTCCACTCCAGCTGGTATTAATAGAGGCCTGGTTTGAATTGACTCTTTCCTGGTGTGTGAGTGGGACTCAGTTCCACTCCAGCTGGTATTAATAGAGGCCTGGATTGAATTGACTCTTTCCTGGTGTGTGAGTGAGACTCAGTTCCACTCCAGATGGTAATAATAGAGGCCTGGATTGAATTGGCTCTTTCCTGGTGAGTGAGTGGGTCTCAGTACCACTCCAGCTGGTATAAATAGAGGCCTGGATTGAATTGGCTCTTTCCTGGTGTGTGAGTGAGACTCAGTACCACTCCAGCTGGTATTCATAGAGGTCTGGATTGTATTGGCTCCATCGCGGTGAGTGAGTGGGGCTCAGTACCACTCCAGCTGGTATTAATAGAGGTCTGCATTGAATTGCCTCTTTCCTGGTGTGTGAGTGGGACTCGGTACCACTCCAGCTGGGATTAATAGAGATCGGGATTGATTTCGCTCTTTCCTGGTGTTTGAGTGGGACTCAATACCACTCCAGCTGGTATTCATAGAGGTCTGGATTGAATTGGCTCTTTCCTGGTGTGTGAGTGGGACTCAGTTCCACTCCAGCTGTTATTAATAGAGGCCTGGTTTGAATTGACTCTTTCCTGGTGTGTGAGTGGGGCTCAGTACCACTCCAGCTGGTATTAATAGAAACCTGGATTGAATTGGCTCCTTCCTGGTAAGTGAGTGGGGCTCAGTACCACTTCAGCTGCTGTTAATAGAGGTCTGGAATGAATTGGCTCTTTCCTGGTGTTTCAGTGAGACTCAGGACCACTCCTGCTGGTTTCAAGAGAAACCTTGTTTGAATTGACTCTTTCCTGGTGTGTGAGTGGGACTCAGTACCACTCCAGCTGGTAATAATAGAAATTTGGCTTCAATTGGCACTTTCCTGGTGTGTGATTGGGACTCAGTACCTCTCAAGCTGATATTAATAGAGGCCAGGATCGAAATGGCTCTTTCCTGGTGTGTGATTGGGACTCAGTACCACTCAAGCTGATATTAATAGAGGCCTGGATTTAATTGCCTCTTTCCTGCTGTTTGAGTGGGACTCGGTAACACTCCAGCTTTTATAGAGGTGTGGATTGATATTTCTCTTTCCTGCTGTGTGAGTGGGACTCAGTACCACTCCAGCTGGTATTAATAGAGGTCTGGATCTAATTGCCTCTTTCCTGGTTTGTGAGTGGGACTCAGTACCACTCCAGCTGGTATTAATAGAGGTCTGGATTGAATTGGCTCTTTCCTGGTGAGTGAGTGGGACTCAGTACCACTCCAGCTGGTATTAATAGAGGTCTGGATTGAATTGCCTCTTTCCTGGTTTGTGAGTGGGACTCAGTACCACTCCAGCTGGTATTAATAGAGATCTGGATTGAATTGCCTCTTTCCTGGTGAGTGAGTGGGACTCAGTACCACTCCAGCTGGTATTAATAGAGGCCTGGATTGAATTGGCTCTTTCCTGGTGTGTGAGTGGGGCTCAGTACCATTCCAGCTGGTATTAATAGAGGTCTGGATTGAATTGGCTGCTTCCTGCTGAGTGAGTGGGGCTCAGTACCACTCCAGCTGGTATTAATAGAGATCTGGATTTAATTGGCTCTTCCCTGGTGTGTGAGTGGGGCTCAGTTCCACTCCAGCTGGTATTAATAGAGGCCTGGTTTGAATTGACTCTTTCCTGGTGTGTGAGTGGGACTCAGTTCCACTCCAGCTGGTATTAATAGATTGCTGGATTGAATTGACTCTTTCCTGGTGTGTGAGTGAGACTCAGTTCCACTCCAGCTGGTAATAATAGAGGCCTGGATTGAATTGGCTCTTTCCTGGTGAGTGAGTGGGTCTCAGTACCACTCCAGCTGGTATAAATACAGGCCTGGATTGTATTGGCTCCATCGTGGTGAGTGAGTGGGGCTCAGTACCACTCCAGCTGGTATTAATAGAGGTCTGCATTGAATTGCCTCTTTCCTGGTGTGTGAGTGGGACTCGGTACCACTCCAGCTGGGATTAATAGAGATCTGGATTGATTTCGCTCTTTCCTGGTGTTTGAGTGGGACTCAATACCACTCCAGCTGGTATTCATAGAGGTCTGGATTGAATTGGCTCTTTCCTGGTGTGTGAGTGGGACTCAGTTCCACTCCAGCTGGTATTAATAGAGGCCTGGTTTCAATTGACTCTTTCCTGGTGTGTGAGTGGGGCTCAGTTCCACTCCAGCTGGTATTAATAGAGGTCAGGATTGAAATGACTCTTTCCTGGTGTGTGAGTGAGACTCAGTTCCACTCCAGCTGGTATTAATAGAGGCCTGCATTGATTTGGCTCTTTCCTGGTTAGTGAGTGGGGCTCAGTACCACTCCAGCTGGTATTTATAGAGGTCTGGATTGAATTGGCTCCATCCTGGTGAGTGAGTGGGGATCAGTTCCACTCCAGCTGGTATTAATAGAGATCTGCTTTTAATTGGCTCTTTCCTGGTGTGTGAGTGTGACTCAGTTCCACTCCAGCTGGTATTAATAGCGGTCTGGATTGAATTGGCTCCTTCCTGGTGTGTGAGTGGGGCTCAGTACCACTCCAGCTGGTATTAATAGAAACCTGGATTGAATTGGCTCCTTCCTGGTAAGTGAGTGGGGCTCAGTACCACTTCAGCTGCTGTTAATAGAGGTCTGGAATGAATTGGCTCCTTCCTGGTGTGTGAGTGGGGCTCAGTACCACTTCAGCTGCTGTTAATAGAGGTCTGGAATGAATTGGCTCTTTCTTGTTGTTTCATTGAGACTCAGGACCACTCCTGCTGGTTTCAAGAGAAACCTTGTTTGAATTGACTCTTTCCTGGTGTGTGAGTGGGACTCAGTACCACTCCAGCTGGTAATAATAGAAATTTGGTTTCAATTGGCACTTTCCTGGTGTGTGATTGGGACTCAGTACCACTCTAGCTGATATTAATAGAGGCCAGGATCGAAATGGCTCTTTCCTGGTGTGTGATTGGGACTCAGTACCACTCAAGCTGATATTAATAGAGGCCTGGATTTAATTGCCACTTTCCTGCTGTGTGAGTGGGACTCAGTACCATTCCAGCTGGTATTAATAGAGGTCTGGATTGAATTGCCTCTTTCCTGGTTTGTGAGTGGGACTCAGTACCACTCCAGCTGGTATTAATAGAGGCCTGGATTGAATTGGCTTTCTTCCTGGTGAGAGAGTGGGACTCAGTACCACTCCAGCTGGTATTAATAGAGGTCTGGATTGAATTGCCTCTTTCCTGGTTTGTGAGTTGGACTCAGTACCACTCCAGCTGGTATTAATAGAGATCTGGATAGAATTGCCTCTTTCCTGGTGAGTGAGTGGGACTCAGTACCACTTCAGCTGGTATTAATAGAGGCCTGGATTGATTTGGCTCTTTCCTGTTGTGTGAGTGGGGCTCAGTACCACTCCAGCTGGTATTAATAGAGGTCTGGATTGAATTGGCTGCTTCCTGCTGAGTGAGTGGGGCTCAGTACCACTCCAGCTGGTATTAATAGAGATCTGGATTTAATTGGCTCTTCCCTGGTGTGTGAGTGGGGCTCAGTTCCACTCCAGCTGGTATTAATAGAGGCCTGGTTTGAATTGACTCTTTCCTGGTGTGTGAGTGGGACTCAGTTCCACTCCAGCTGGTATTAATAGAGGCCTGGATTGAATTGACTCTTTCCTGGTGTGTGAGTGAGACTCAGTTCCACTCCAGCTGGTATTAATAGAGGCGTGGTTTGAATTGACTCTTTCCTGGTGTGTGAGTGGGGCTCAGTACCACTCCAGCTGGTATTAATAGAGGCCTGGATTGAAATGACTCTTTCCTGGTGTGTGAGTGAGACTCAGTTCCACTCCAGCTGGTAATAATAGAGGCCTGGATTGAATTGGCTCCATCCTGGTGAGTGAGTGGGGCTCAGTACCACTCCAGCTGGTATTCATAGAGGTCTGGATTTAATTGGCACTTTCCTGGTGAGTGAGTGGGTCTCAGTACCACTCCAGCTGGTATAAATAGAGGCCTGGATTGAATTGGCTCTTTCCTGGTGTGTGAGTGAGACTCACTACCACTCCAGCTGGTATTCATAGAGGTCTGGACTGAATTGGCTCCATCCTGGTGAGTGAGTGGGGCTCAGTACCACTCCAGCTGGTATTAATAGAGGTCAGGATTGAATTGCCTCTTTCCTGGTGTGTGAGTGGGACTCGGTACCACTCCAGCTGGGATTAATAAAGGACTGGATTGATTTTGCTCTTTCCTGGTGTTTGAGTGGGACTCAGTGCCACTCCAGCTGGTATTCATAGAGGTCTGGATTGAATTGGTTCTTTCCTGGTGAGTGAGTGGGTCTCAGTACCACTCCAGCTGGTATTAATAGAGACCTGGATTGAATTGCCTCTTAGCTGGTGTGTGAGTGGGACTCAGTACCACTCCAGCTGGAATTAATAGAGACCTGGATTGAATTGCCTCTTCGCCGGTGTGTGAGTGGGACTCAGTACCACTCCAGCTGGTATTAATAGAGGTCTGGATTGATTTGGCTCTTTCCTGGTGTTTGAGTGGGACTCAGTGCCACTCCAGCTGGTATTAATAGAGATCTGGATTGATTTCGCTCTTTCCTGGTGTTTGAGTGGGACTCAGTACCACTCCAGCTGGTATTCATAGAGGTCTGGATTGAATTGGCTCTTTCCTGGTGTGTGAGTGGGACTCAGTTCCACTCCAGCTGGTATTAATAGAGGCCTGGTTTGAATTGACTCTTTCCTGGTGTGTGAGTGGTGCTCAGTTCCACTCCAGCTGGTATTAATGGAGGCCTGTATTGATTTGGCTCTTTCCTGGTTAGTGAGTGGGGCTCAGTACCACTCCAGCTGGTATTTATAGAGGTCTGGATTGAATTGGCTCCATCCTGGTGAGTGAGTGGGGATCAGTACCACTCCAGCTGGTATTAATAGAGGTCTGGATTGAATTGGCTCCTTCCTGTTGAGTGAATGGGGCTCAGTACCACTCCAGCTGGTATTAATAGTGGACTGGATTGAATTGGCTCTTTCCTGGTGAGTGAGTGGGGCTCAGTTCCACTCCAGCTGGTATTAATAGAGGCCTGGATTTAATTGCCTCTTTCCTGGTGTGTGAGTGGGACTCAGTACCACTCCAGCTGGTATTTATAAAGGTCTGGATTGAATTGCCTCTTTCCTGGTGTGTGAGTGGGACTCAGTCCCACTCCAGCTGGTGTTTATCGAGGTGTGGATTGAATTGCCTCTTTGCTGGTGTGTGAGTGGGACTCAGTACCACACCAGCTGGTATTAATAGAGGACTGGATTGAATTGAATATTTCCTGTTGAATGAGAGGTGCTCAGTTCCACTCCAGCTGGTATTAATAGAGGCCTGGATTGAATTGACTCTTTCCTGGTATGTGAGTGGGACTCAGTACCACTCCAGCTGGTATTAATAGAGGTCTGGATTGAATTGGCTGCTTCCTGCTGAGTGAGCGGGCTCAGTACCACTCCAGCTGGTATTAATAGAGGCCTGGTTTGAATTGACTCTTTCCTGGTGTGTGAGTGGGACTCAGTTCCACTCCAGCTGGTATTAATAGAGGCCTGGTTTGAATTGACTCTTTCCTGGTGTGTGAGTGGGGCTCAGTTCCACTCCAGCTGGTATTAATAGAGGCCTGGATTGAATTGACTCTTTCCTGGTGTGTGAGTGCGACTCAGTTCCACTCCAGCTGGTATTAATAGAGGCGTGGTTTGAATTGACTCTTTCCTGGTGTGTGAGTGGGGCTCAGTACCACTCCAGCTGGTATTAATAGAGGCCTGGATTGAAATGACTCTTTCCTGGTGTGTGAGTGAGACTCAGTTCCACTCCAGCTGGTAATAATAGAGGCCTGGATTGAATTGGCTCCATCCTGGTGAGTGAGTGGGGCTCAGTACCACTCCAGCTGGTATTCATAGAGGTCTGGATTTAATTGGCACTTTCCTGGTGAGTGAGTGGGTCTCAGTACCACTCCAGCTGGTATAAATAGAGGCCTGGATTGAATTGGCTCTTTCCTGGTGTGTGAGTGAGACTCACTACCACTCCAGCTGGTATTCATAGAGGTCTGGACTGAATTGGCTCCATCCTGGTGAGTGAGTGGGGCTCAGTACCACTCCAGCTGGTATTAATAGAGGTCAGGATTGAATTGCCTCTTTCCTGGTGTGTGAGTGGGACTCGGTACCACTCCAGCTGGGATTAATAAAGGACTGGATTGATTTTGCTCTTTCCTGGTGTTTGAGTGGGACTCAGTGCCACTCCAGCTGGTATTCATAGAGGTCTGGATTGAATTGGTTCTTTCCTGGTGAGTGAGTGGGTCTCAGTACCACTCCAGCTGGTATTAATAGAGACCTGGATTGAATTGCCTCTTAGCTGGTGTGTGAGTGGGACTCAGTACCACTCCAGCTGGAATTAATAGAGACCTGGATTGAATTGCCTCTTCGCCGGTGTGTGAGTGGGACTCAGTACCACTCCAGCTGGTATTAATAGAGGTCTGGATTGATTTGGCTCTTTCCTGGTGTTTGAGTGGGACTCAGTGCCACTCCAGCTGGTATTAATAGAGATCTGGATTGATTTCGCTCTTTCCTGGTGTTTGAGTGGGACTCAGTACCACTCCAGCTGGTATTCATAGAGGTCTGGATTGAATTGGCTCTTTCCTGGTGTGTGAGTGGGACTCAGTTCCACTCCAGCTGGTATTAATAGAGGCCTGGTTTGAATTGACTCTTCCCTGGTGTGTGAGTGGTGCTCAGTTCCACTCCAGCTGGTATTAATGGAGGCCTGTATTGATTTGGCTCTTTCCTGGTTAGTGAGTGGGGCTCAGTACCACTCCAGCTGGTATTTATAGAGGTCTGGATTGAATTGGCTCCATCCTGGTGAGTGAGTGGGGATCAGTACCACTCCAGCTGGTATTAATAGAGGTCTGGATTGAATTGGCTCCTTCCTGTTGAGTGAATGGGGCTCAGTACCACTCCAGCTGGTATTAATAGTGGACTGGATTGAATTGGCTCTTTCCTGGTGAGTGAGTGGGGCTCAGTTCCACACCAGCTGGTATTAATAGAGGCCTGGATTTAATTGCCTCTTTCCTGGTGTGTGAGTGGGACTCAGTACCACTCCAGCTGGTATTTATAAAGGTCTGGATTGAATTGCCTCTTTCCTGGTGTGTGAGTGGGACTCAGTCCCACTCCAGCTGGTGTTTATCGAGGTGTGGATTGAATTGCCTCTTTCCTGGTGTGTGAGTGGGACTCAGTACCACACCAGCTGGTATTAATAGAGGACTGGATTGAATTGAATATTTCCTGTTGAATGAGAGGTGCTCAGTTCCACTCCAGCTGGTATTAATAGAGGCCTGGATTGAATTGACTCTTTCCTGGTATGTGAGTGGGACTCAGTACCACTCCAGCTGGTATTAATAGAGGTCTGGATTGAATTGGCTGCTTCCTGCTGGGTGAGCGGGCTCAGTACCACTCCAGCTGGTATTAATAGAGGCCTGGTTTGAATTGACTCTTTCCTGGTGTGTGAGTGGGACTCAGTTCCACTCCAGCTGGTATTAATAGAGGCCTGGTTTGAATTGACTCTTTCCTGGTGTGTGAGTGGGGCTCAGTACCACTCCAACTGTTATTCATAGAGGCCTGGATTTAATTGCCTCTTTCCTGGTTTGTGAGTGGGACTCAGTACCACTCCATCTGGTATTAAAATAGGCCTGGATTGAATTGACTCTTTCCTGGTGTGTGAGTGGGGCTCAGCTCCACTCCAGCTGGTATTCATAGAGACCTGGATTGAATTGCCTCTTAGCTGGTGTTTGAGTGGGACTCAGTACCATCTAGCTGGTATTAACAGAGGTCTGGATTGGTTTGGCTCTTTCCTGGTGTTTGAGTGGGGCTCAGTACCACTCCAGCTGGTATTAATAGAGATCAGGATTGATTTCGCTCTTTCCTGGTGTTTGAGTGGGACTCAGTACCACTCCAGCTGGTATTCATAGAGATCTGGATTGAATTGGCTCTTTCCTGGTGAGTGAGTGGGACTCTGCACCACTCCAGCTGGTATTAATAGCGGTCTGGATTGAATTGCCTCATTCCTGGTTTGTGAGTGGGGCTCAGCACCTCTCCAGCTGGTATTAATAGAGATCTGGATTGAATTGGCTCTTGCCTGGTGTGTGAGTGGGGATCAGTACATCTCCAGCTGGTATTAATAGAGGCCTGCATTGAATTGTCTCTATCCTGGTGCTTCAGTGAGACTCAGTACCACTCCAGCTGGTACAAATAGAGATCTGGATTTAATTGGCTCTTTCCTGGTGTGTGAGTGGGACTCAGTTCCACTCCAGCTGGTATTAATAGAGGCCTGGTTTGAATTGACTCTTTCCTGGTGTGTGAGTGGGACTCAGTTCCACTCCAGCTGGTATTAATAGAGGACTGGATTGAATTGAATCTTTCCTGTTGAATGAGAGGTGCTCAGTTCCACTCCAGCTGGTATTAATAGAGGCCTGGATTGAATTGACTATTTCCTGGTATGTGAGTGGGACTCAGTACCACTCCAGCTGGTATTAATAGAGGTCTGGATTGAATTGCCTCTTTCCTGGTGTGTGAGTGGGACTCAGTACCACTCCATCTGGTAATAAAATAGGCCTGGATTGAATTGACTCTTTCCTGGTATGTGAGTGGGACTCAGTACCACTCCAGCTGGTATTAATAGAGGTCTGGATTGAATTGGCTGCTTCCTGCTGAGTGAGCGGGCTCAGTACCACTCCAGCTGGTATTAATAGAGGCCTGGTTTGAATTGACTCTTTCCTGGTGTGTGAGTGGGACTCAGTTCCACTCCAGCTGGTATTAATAGAGGCCTGGTTTGAATTGACTCTTTCCTGGTGTGTGAGTGGGGCTCAGTACCACTCCAACTGTTATTAATAGAGGCCTGGATTTAATTGCCTCTTTCCTGGTGTGTGAGTGGGACTCAGTACCACTCCATCTGGTAATAAAATAGGCCTGGATTGAATTGACTCTTTCATGGTGTGTGAGTGGGGCTCAGCTCCACTCCAGCTGGTATTCATAGAGACCTGGATTGAATTGCCTCTTAGCTGGTGTTTGAGTGGGACTCAGTACCATCTAGCTGGTATTAACAGAGGTCTGGATTGGTTTGGCTCTTTCCTTGTGTTTGAGTGGGGCTCAGTACCACTCCAGCTGGTATTAATAGAGATCAGGATTGATTTCGCTCTTTCCTGGTGTTTGAGTGGGACTCAGTACCACTCCAGCTGGTATTCATAGAGATCTGGATTGAATTGGCTCTTTCCTGGTGAGTGAGTGGGACTCTGCACCACTCCAGCTGGTATTAATAGCGGTCTGGATTGAATTGCCTCATTCCTGGTTTGTGAGTGGGGCTCAGTACCTCTCCAGCTGGTATTAATAGAGATCTGGATTGAATTGGCTCTTGCCTGGTGTGTGAGTGGGGATCTGTACAACTCCAGCTGGTATTAATAGAGGCCTGCATTGAATTGCCTCTATCCTGGTGCTTCAGTGAGACTCAGTACCACTCCAGCTGGTATAAATAGAGATCTGGATTTCATTGACTCTTTCCTGGTGTGTGAATGGGACTCAGTTCCACTCCAGCTGGTATTAATAGAGGCCTGGTTTGAATTGACTCTTTCCTGGTGTGTGAGTGGGACTCAGTTCCACTCCAGCTGGTATCAATAGAGGCCTGGTTTAATT
The DNA here is from genome assembly GCF_036365525.1 of Heterodontus francisci. Classification (NCBI taxonomy): domain Eukaryota; kingdom Metazoa; phylum Chordata; class Chondrichthyes; order Heterodontiformes; family Heterodontidae; genus Heterodontus; species Heterodontus francisci. Next base: position 5,911,829 of record NW_027141820.1, read on the forward strand.
TGACTCTTTCCTGGTGTGTGAGTGGGGCTCAGTTCCACTCCAGCTGGTATTAATAGAGGCCTGGTTTGAATTGACTCTTTCCTGGTGTGTGAGTGGGGCTCAGTACCACTCCAGCTGGTATTAATAGAGGTCTGGATTGAAATGACTCTTTCCTGGTGTGTGAGTGAGACTCAGTTCCACTCCAGCTGGTATTAATAGTGGACTGGATTGAATTGGCTCTTTCCTGGTTAGTGAGTGGGGCTCAGTTCCACTCCAGCTGGTATTAATAGAGGCCTGGATTTAATTGCCTCTTTCCTGGTTTGTGAGTGGGACTCAGTACCACTCCAGCTGGTATTTATAAAGGTCTGGATCAAATTGCCTCTTTCCTGGTGTGTGAGTGGGACTCAGTCCCACTCCAGCTGGTGTTTATCGAGGTGTGGATTGAATTGCCTCTTTCCTGGTGTGTGAGTGGGGCTCAGTACCACTCCAGCTGGTATTAATAGAGGCCTGGATTGAAATGACTCTTTCCTGGTGTGTGAGTGAGACTCAGTTCCACTCCAGCTGGTAATAATAGAGGCCTGGATTGAATTGGCTCCATCCTGGTGAGTGAGTGGGGCTCAGTACCACTCCAGCTGGTATTCATAGAGGTCTGGATTGAATTGGCTCTTTCCTGGTGAGTGAGTGGGACTCAGTACCACTCCAGCTGGTATTCATAGAGATCTGGATTGAATTGGCTCTTTCCTGGTGAGTGAGTGGGACTCTGCACCACTCCAGCTGGTATTAATAGCGGTCTGGATTGAATTGCCTCATTCCTGGTTTGTGAGTGGGGCTCAGTACCTCTCCAGCTGGTATTAATAGAGATCTGGATTGAATTGGCTCTTGCCTGGTGTGTGAGTGGGGATCTGTACAACTCCAGCTGGTATTAATAGAGGCCTGCATTGAATTGCCTCTATCCTGGTGCTTCAGTGAGACTCAGTACCACTCCAGCTGGTATAAATAGAGATCTGGATTTAATTGGCTCTTTCCTGGTGTTTGAGTTGGACTCAGTGCCACTCCAGCTGGTATTCATAGAGGTCTGGATTGAATTGGTTCTTTCCTGGTGAGTGAGTGGGTCTCAGTACCACTCCATCTGGTATTAATAGAGACCTGGATTGAATTGCCTCTTAGCTGGTGTGTGAGTGGGAATCAGTACCTCTCCAGCTGGAATTAATAGAGACCTGGATTGAATTGCCTCTTCGCCGGTGTGTGAGTGGGACTCAGTACCACTCCAGCTGGTATTAATAGAGGTCTGGATTGATTTGGCTCTTTCCTGGTGTTTGAGTGGGACTCAGTGCCACTCCAGCTGGTATTAATAGAGATCTGGATTGATTTCGCTCTTTCCTGGTGTTTGAGTGGGACTCAGTACCACTCCAGCTGGTATTCATAGAGGTCTGGATTGAATTGGCTCTTTCCTGGTGTGTGAGTGGGACTCAGTTCCACTCCAGCTGGTATTAATAGAGTCCTGGTTTGAATTGACTCTTTCCTGGTGAGTGAGTGGTGCTCAGTTCCACTCCAGCTGGTATTAATAGAGGCCTGTATTGATTTGGCTGTTTCCTGGTTAGTGAGTGGGGCTCAGTACCACTCCAGCTGGTATTTATAGAGGTCTGGATTGAATTGGCTCCATCCTGGTGAGTGAGTGGGGATCAGTACCACTCCAGCTGGTATTAATAGAGGTCTGGATTGAATTGGCTCCTTCCTGTTGAGTGAATGGGGCTCAGTACCACTCCAGCTGGTATTAATAGTGGACCGGATTGAATTGGCTCTTTCCTGGTGAGTGAGTGGGGCTCAGTTCCACTCCAGCTGGTATTAATAGAGGCCTGGATTTAATTGCCTCTTTCCTGGTGTGTGAGTGGGACTCAGTACCACTCCAGCTGGTATTTATAAAGGTCTGGATTGAATTGCCTCTTTCCTGGTGTGTGAGTGGGACTCAGTCCCACTCCAGCTGGTGTTTATCGAGGTGTGGATTGAATTGCCTCTTTCCTGGTGTGTGAGTGGGACTCAGTACCACACCAGCTGGTATTAATAGAGGACTGGATTGAATTGACTCTTTCCTGTTGAATGAGAGGTGCTCAGTTACACTCCAGCTGGTACTAATAGAGGCCTGGATTGAATTGACTCTTTGCTGGTATGTGAGTGGGACTCAGTACCACTCCAGCTGGTATTAATAGAGGTCTGGATTGAATTGGCTGCTTCCTGCTGAGTGAGCGGGCTCAGTACCACTCCAGCTGGTATTAATAGAGGCCTGGATTTAATTGCCTCTTTCCTGGTGTGTGAGTGGGACTCAGTACCACTCCATCTGGTATTAAAATAGGCCTGGATTGAATTGACTCTTTCCTGGTGTGTGAGTGGGGCTCAGCTCCACTCCAGCTGGTATTCATAGAGACCTGGATTGAATTGCTTCTTAGCTGGTGTTTGAGTGGGACTCAGTACCATCTAGCTGGTATTAACAGAGGTCTGGATTGGTTTGGCTCTTTCCTGGTGTTTGAGTGGGGCTCAGTACCACTCCAGCTGGTATTAATAGAGGTCTGGATTGATTTGGCTCTTTCCTGGTGTTTGAGTGGGGCTCAGTACCACTCCAGCTGGTATTCATAGAGGTCTGGATTGAATTGGCTCTTTCCTGGTGAGTGAGTGGGACTCAGTACCACTCCAGCTGGTATTAATAGAGATCAGGATTGATTTCGCTCTTTCCTGGTGTTTGAGTGGGACTCAGTACCACTCCAGCTGGTATTCATAGAGATCTGGATTGAATTGGCTCTTTCCTGGTGAGTGAGTGGGACTCTGCACCACTCCAGCTGGTATTAATAGCGGTCTGGATTGAATTGCCTCATTCCTGGTTTGTGAGTGGGGCTCAGTACCTCTCCAGCTTGTATTAATAGAGATCTGGATTGAATTGGCTCTTGCCTGGTGTGTGAGTGGGGATCAGTACAACTCCAGCTGGTATTAATAGAGGCCTGCATTGAATTGGCTCTATCCTGGTGTTTCAGTGAGACTCAGTACCACTCCAGCTGGTATAAATAGAGATCTGGATTTAATTGGCTCTTTCCTGGTGTGTGAGTGGGACTCAGTTCCACTCCAGCTGGTATTAATAGAGGCCTGGTTTGAATTGACTCTTTCCTGGTGTGTGAGTGGGACTCAGTTCCACTCCAGCTGGTATCAATAGAGGCCTGGTTTAATTTGACTCTTTCCTGGTGTGTGAGTGGGGCTCAGTTCCACTCCAGCTGGTATTAATAGAGGCCTGGTTTGAATTGACTCTTTCCTGGTGTGTGAGTGAGACTCAGTTCCACTCCAGCTGGTATTAATAGTGGACTGGATTGAATTGGCTCTTTCCTGGTGAGCGAGTGGGGCTCAGTTCCTCTCCAGCTGGTATTAATAGAGGCCTGGATTTAATTGCCTCTTTCCTGGTGTGTGAGTGGGACTCAGTTCCACTCCAGCTGGTATTAATAGAGGCCTGGTTTGAATTGACTCTTTGCTGGTGTGTGAGTGGGGCTCAGTACCACTCCAACTGTTATTAATAGAGGCCTGGATTTAATTGCCTCTTTCCTGGTGTGTGAGTGGGACTCAGTACCACTCCATCTGGTATTAAAATAGGCCTGGATTGAATTGACTCTTTCCTGGTGTGTGAGTGGGGCTCAGCTCCACTCCAGCTGGTATTCATAGAGACCTGGATTGAATTGCCTCTTAGCTGGTGTTTGAGTGGGACTCAGTACCATCTAGCTGGTATTAACAGAGGTCTGGATTGGTTTGGCTCTTTCCTGGTGTTTGAGTGGGGCTCAGTACCACTCCAGCTGGTATTAATAGAGGTCTGGATTGATTTGGCTCTTTCCTGGTGTTTGAGTGGGGCTCAGCACCACTCCAGCTGGTATTCATAGAGGTCTGGATTGAATTGGCTCTTTCCTGGTGAGTGAGTGGGACTCAGTACCACTTCAGCTGGTATTAATAGAGATCAGGATTGATTTCGCTCTTTCCTGGTGTTTGAGTGGGACTCAGTACCACTCCAGCTGGTATTCATAGAGATCTGGATTGAATTGGCTCTTTCCTGGTGAGTGAGTGGGACTCTGCACCACTCCAGCTGGTATTAATAGAGGCCTGCATTGAATTGGCTCTATCCTGGTGTGTGAGTGGGACTCAGTTCCACTCCAGCTGGTATCAATAGAGGCCTGGTTTAATTTGACTCTTTCCTGGTGTGTGAGTGGGGCTCAGTTCCACTCCAGCTGGTATTAATAGAGGCCTGGTTTGAATTGACTCTTTCCTGGTGTGTGAGTTGGGCTCAGTACCACTCCAGCTGGTATTAATAGAGGTCTGATTGAAATGACTCTTTCCTGTTGTGTGAGTGAGACTCAGTTCCACTCCAGCTGGTATTAATAGTGGACTGGATTGAATTGGCTCTTTCCTGGTGAGTGAGTGGGGCTCAGTTCCACTCCAGCTGGTATTAATAGAGGCCTGGATTTAATTGCCTCTTTCCTGGTGTGTGAGTGGGACTCAGTACCACTCCAGGTGGTATTCATAAAGGTCTGGATTAAATTGCCTCTTTCCTGGTGTGTGAGTGGGACTCAGTCCCACTCCAGCTGGTGTTTATCGAGGTGTGGATTGAATTGCCTCTTTCCTGGTGTGTGAGTGGGACTCAGTACCACACCAGCTGGTATTAATAGAGGACTGGATTGAATTGACTCTTTCCTGGTGTTTGAGTGGGGCTCAGTACCACTCCAGCTGGTATCAATAGAGGCCTGGTTTGAATTGACTCTTTCCTGGTGTGTGAGTGGGGCTCAGTTCCACTCCAGCTGGTATTAATAGAGGCCTGGTTTGAATTGACTCTTTCCTGGTGTGTGAGTGGGGCTCAGTACCACTCCAGCTGGTATTAATAGAGGTCTGATTGAAATGACTCTTTCCTGGTGTGTGAGTGAGACTCAGTTCCACTCCAGCTGGTATTAATAGTGGACGGGATTGAATTGGCTCTTTCCTGGTGAGTGAGTGGGGCTCAGTTCCACTCCAGCTGGTATTAATAGAGGCCTGGATTTAATTGCCTCTTTCCTGGTGTGTGAGTGGGACTCAGTACCACTCCAGCTGGTATTCATAAAGGTCTGGATTAAATTGCCTCTTTCCTGGTGTGTGAGTGGGACTCAGTCCCACTCCAGCTGGTGTTTATCGAGGTGTGGATTGAATTGCCTCTTTCCTGGTGTGTGAGTGGGACTCAGTACCACACCAGCTGGTATTAATAGAGGACTGGATTGAATTGACTCTTTCCTGGTGTGTGAGTGAGACTCAGTACCACTCCAGCTGGTATTAATAGAGGCCTGGTTTGAATTGACTCTTTCCTGGTGTGTGAGTGGGACTCAGTTCCACTCCAGCTGGTATTAATAGAGGCCTGGTTTGAATTGACTCTTTCCTGGTGTGTGAGTGGGACTCAGTGCCACTCCAGCTGGTATTCATAGAGACCTGGATTGAATTACCTCTTAGCTGGTGTTTGAGTGGGACTCAGTACCACTCCAGCTGGTATTAACAGAGGTCTGGATTGGTTTGGCTCTTTCCTGGTGTTTGAGTGGGGCTCAGTACCACTCCAGCTGGTATTAATAGAGGTCTGGATTGATTTGGCTCTTTCCTGGTGTTTGAGTGGGGCTCAGTACCACTCCAGCTGGTATTCATAGAGGTCTGGATTGAATTGGCTCTTTCCTGGTGAGTGAGTGGGACTCGGTACCACTCCAGCTGGTATTAATAGAGATCAGGATTGATTTCGCTCTTTCCTGGTGTTTGAGTGGGACTCAGTACCACTCCAGCTGGTATTCATAGAGATCTGGATTGAATTGGCTCTTTCCTGGTGAGTGAGTGGGACTCTGCACCACACCAGCTGGTATTAATAGCGGTCTGGATTGAATTGCCTCATTCCTGGTTTGTGAGTGGGGCTCAGTACCTCTCCAGCTGGTATTAATAGAGATCTGGATTGAATTGGCTCTTGCCTGGTGTGTGAGTGGGGATCAGTACAACTCCAGCTGGTATTAATATTGGCGTGCATTGAATTGGCTCTATCCTGGTGATTCAGTGAGACTCAGTACCACTCCAACTGGCAGAAATAGAGATCTGGATTTAATTGGCTCTTTCCTGGTGTGTGAGTGGGACTCAGTTCCACTCCAGCTGGTATTAATAGAGGCCTGGTTTGAATTGACTCTTTCCTGGTGTGTGAGTGGGACTCAGTTCCACTCCAGCTGGTATCAATAGAGGCCTGGTTTGATTTGACTCTTTCCTGGTGTGTGAGTGGGGCTCAGTTCCACTCCAGCTGGTATTAATAGAGGCCTGGTTTGAATTGACTCTTTCCTGGTGTGTGAGTGGGGCTCAGTACCACTCCAGCTGTTATTAATAGAGGTCTGGATTGAAATGACTCTTTCCTGGTGTGTGAGTGAGACTCAGTTCCACTCCAGCTGGTATTAATAGAGGCCTGGATTTAATTGCCTCTTTCCTGGTGTGTGAGTGGGGCTCAGTTCCACTCCAGCTGGTATTCATAGAGACCTGGAGTGAATTGCCTCTTAGCTGGTGTTTGAGTGGGACTCAGTACCACTCCAGCTGGTATTAACAGAGGTCTGGATTGGTTTGGCTCTTTCCCAGTGTTTGAGTGGGGCTCAGTACCACTCCAGCTGGTATTAACAGAGGTCTGGATTGATTTGGCACTTTCCTGGTGTTTGAGTGGGGCTCAGTGCCACTCCAGCTGGTATTCATAGAGGTCTGGATTGAATTGGCTCTTTCCTGGTGAGTGAGTGGGACTCAGTACCACTGCAGCTGGTATTAATAGAGATCAGGATTGATTTCGCTCTTTCCTGGTGTTTGAGTGGGACTCAGTACCACTCCAGCTGGTATTCATAGAGATCTGGATTGAATTGGCTCTTTCCTGGTGAGTGAGTGGGACTCTGCACCACTCCAAATGGTATTAAAAGCGGTCTGGATTGAATTGCCTCATTCCTGGTTTGTGAGTTTGGCTCAGTACCTCTCCAGCTGGTATTAATAGAGATCTGGATTGAATTGGCTCTTTCCTGGTGTTTGAGTGGGACTCAGTGCCACTCCAGCTGGTATTAATAGAGATCTGGATTGATTTCGCTCTTTCCTGGTGTTTGAGTGGGACTCAGTACCACTCCAGCTGGTATTCATAGAGGTCTGGATTGAATAGGCTCTTTCCTGGTGTGTGCGTGGGACTCAGTTCCACTCCAGCTGGTATTAATAGAGGCCTGGTTTGAATTGACTATTTCCTGGTGTGTGAGTGGGACTCAGTTCCACTCCAGCTGGTATCAATAGAGGCCTGGTTTGATTTGACTCTTTCCTGGTGTGTGAGTGGGGCTCAGTTCCACTCCAGCTGGTATTAACAGAGGCCTGGTTTGAATTGACTCTTTCCTGGTGTGTGAGTGGGGCTCAGTACCACTCCAGCTGGTATTAATAGAGGTCTGGATTGAAATGACTCTTTCCAGGTGTGTGAGTGAGACTCAGTTCCACTCCAGCTGGTATTAATAGAGGCCTGGATTTAATTGCCTCTTTCCTGGTGTGTGAGTGGGACTCAGTACCACTCCAGATGGGATTAATAGAGGTCTGGATTGAATTGGCTCTTACCTGGTGAGTGAGTGGAACTCAGTACCGCTCCAGCTGGTATTGATAGAGGTCTGGATTAAATTGGCTCTTTCCTGGTGTGTGCGTGGGGCTCAGTGCCACTCCAGCTGGTTTTTATTGAGGCCTGGATTGAATTGCCTCTTTCCTGGTTTGTGAGTGAGACTCAGTACCACTCCAGCTGTTATTAATAGAGGTCTGGATTGAAATGACGCTTTCCTGGTGTGTGAGTGAGACTCAGTTCCACTCCAGCTGGTATTAATAGAGGCCTGGATTTAATTGCCTCTTTCCAGGTGTGTGAGTGGGACTCAGTACCACTCCATATGGTATTAAAAGAGGCCTGGATTGAATTGACTCTTTCCTGGTGTGTGAGTGGGGCTCAGTTCCACTCCAGCTGGTATTCATAGAGACCTGGATTGAATTGCCTCTTAGCTGGTGTTTGAGTGGGACTCAGTACCACTCCAGCTGGTATTAACAGAGGTCTGAATTGGTTTGGCTCTTTCCTGGTGTTTGAGTGGGGCTCAGTACCACTCCAGCTGGTATTAATAGAGTTCTGGATTGATTTGGCTCTTTCCTGGTGTTTGAGTGGGGCTCAGTGCCACTCCAGCTGGTATTCATAGAGGTCTGGATTGAATCGGCTCTTTCCTGGTGAGTGAGTGGGACTCAGTACCACTGCAGCTGGTATTAATAGAGATCAGGATTGATTTCGCTCTTTCCTGGTGTTTGAGTGGGACTCAGTAGCACTCCAGCTGGTATTCATAGAGATCTGGATTGAATTGGCTCTTTCCTGGTGAGTGAGTGGGACTCTGCACCACTCCAGCTGGTATTAAAAGCGGTCTGGATTGAATTGCCTCATTCCTGGTTTGTGAGTGGGGCTCAGTACCTCTCCAGCTGGTATTAATAGAGATCTGGATTGAATTGGCTCTTGCCTGGTGTGTGAGTGGGGATCAGTACAACTCCAGCTGGTATTAATAGAGGCCTGCATTGAATTGGCTCTATCCTGGTGTTTCAGTGAGACTCAGTGCTACTCCAGCTGGTATAAATAGAGATCTGGATTTAATTGGCTCTTTCCTGGTGTGTGAGTGGGACTCAGTTCCACTCCAGCTGGTATTAATAGAGGCCTGGATTTAATTGACTCTTTCCTGGTGAGTGAGTGGGGCTCAGTACCACTCCAGCTGGTATTAATAGAGGTTTGGATTGAATTGGCTCCTTCCTGGTGAGTGAGTGGGGCTCAGTACCACTCCAGCTGGTATTAATAGAGGTCTGGTTTGAATTGACTCTTTCCTGGTGTATGAGTGGGACTCAGTCCCACTCCAGCTGGTATTAAGAGTTCTGGATTGAATTGGCTCTTTCCTGGTGGGTGAGTGGGGCTCAGTACCGCTCCAGCTGGTATTCATAGAGGTCTGGATTGAATTGGCTCTTCCCTGGTGTGTGAGTGGGACTCAGTACCACTCCAGCTGGTATTCATAGAGGTCTGGATTTAATTGGCTCTTTCCTGGTGTGTGAGTGGGACTCAGTACCACTCCAGTTGGTATTCATAGAGGTCTGGATTTAATTGGCTCTTTCCTGGTGTATGAGTGGGACTCAGGTCCACTCCAGCTGGTATTAATAGAGGTCTGGATTGAATTGACTCTTTCCTGCTGTGTGTGAGTGGGACTCAGTTCCACTCCAGCTGGTATGAATAGAGTCCTGGATTGAATTGCCTCTTTCCTGGTTAGTGAGTGGGGCTCAGTCCCACTCCAGCTGGTATTTATCGAGGTCTGGATTGAATTGCCTCTTTGCAGGTGTGTGATTGGGACTCAGTACCACTCCAGCTGGTATTAATAGAGGTCTGGTTTGAATTGACTCTTTCCTGGTGTATGCGTGGGACTCAGTCCCTCTCCAGCTTGTGTTAATAAGAGGTCTGGATTGAATTGACTCTTTACTGGTGAGTGAGTGGGACTCAGTACCACTCCAGCTGGTGTTAATAGAGGTCTGGATTGAATTGACTCTTTCCTGGTGTGTGAGTGGTGCTCAGTTCCACTCCAGCTGGTATTAACAGAGGTCTGGATTGGTTTGGCTCTTTCCTGGTGTTTGAGTGGGGCTCAGTACCACTCCAGCTGGTATCAATAGAGGCCTGGTTTGAATTGACTCTTTCCTGGTGTGTGAGTGGTGCTCAGTTCCACTCCAGCTGGTATTAACAGAGGTCTGGATTGGTTTGGCTCTTTCCTGATGTTTGAGTGGGGCTCAGTACCACTCCAGCTGGTATTAATAGAGTTCTGGATTGATTTGGCTCTTTCCTGATGTTTGAGTGGGGCTCAGTGCCACTCCAGCTGGTATTCATAGAGGTCTGGATTGAATTGGCTCTTTCCTGGTGAGTGAGTGGGACTCAGTACCACTGCAGCTGGTATTAATAGAGATCAGGATTGATTTCGCTCTTTCCTGGTGTTTGAGTGGGACTCAGTACCACTCCAGCTGGTATTCATAGAGATCTGGATTGAATTGGCTCTTTCCTGGTGAGTGAGTGGGACTCTGCACCACTCCAGCTGGTATTAAAAGCGGTCTGGATTGAATTGCCTCATTCCTGGTTTGTGAGTGGGGCTCAGTACCTCTCCAGCTGGTATTAATAGAGATCTGGATTGAATTGGCTCTTGCCTGGTGTGTGAGTGGGGATCAGTACAACTCCAGCTGGTATTAATAGAGGCCTGCATTGAATTGGCTCTATCCTGGTGTTTCAGTGAGACTCAGCACCACTCCAGCTGGTATAAATAGAGATCTGGATTTAATTGGCTCTTTCCTGGTGTGTGAGTGGGACTCAGTTCCACTCCAGCTGGTATTAATAGAGGCCTGGTTTGAATTGACTCTTTCCTGCTTGTGAGTGGGACTCAGTTCCACTCCAGCTGGTATCAATAGAGGCCTGGTTTGATTTGACACTTTCCTGGTGTGTGAGTGGGGCTCAGTTCCACTCCAGCTGGTATTAACAGAGGCCTGGTTTGAATTGACTCTTTCCTGGTGTGTGAGTGGGGCTCAGTACCACTCCAGCTGGTATTAATAGAGGTCTGGATTGAAATGACTCTTTCCTGGTGTGTGAGTGAGACTCAGTTCCACTCCAGCTGGTATTAATAGAGGCCTGGATTTAATTGCCTCTTTCCTGGTGTGTGAGTGGGACTCAGTACCACTCCAGCTGGGATTAATAGAGGTCTGGATTGAATTGGCTCTTACCTGGTGAGTGAGTGGGGCTCAGTACCGCTCCAGCTGATATTGATAGAGGTCTGGATTAAATTGGCTCTTTCCTGGTGTTTGAGTGGGACTCAGTACTACTCCAGCTGGTATTCATAGAGACCTGGATTGAATTGCCTCTTTCCTGGTGTGTGAGTGGGGCTCAGTGCCACTCCAGCTGGTTTTTATTGAGGCCAGGATTGAATTGCCTCTTTCCTGGTTTGTGAGTGAGACTCAGTACCACTCCAGCTGGTATTAATAGAGGCCTGGATTGATTTGGCTCTTTCCTGGTGTTTGAGTTGGACTCAGTACCAATCCAGCTGGTATTAATAGAGGTCTGGATTGAAATGACTCTTTCCTGGTGTGTGAGTGAGACTCAGTTCCACTCCAGCTGGTATTAATAGAGGCCTGGATTTAATTGCCTCTTTCCTGGTGAGTGAGTGGGGCTCAGTACCACTCCAGCTGGTATTAATAGAGGTCTGGATTGAATTGGCTCCTTCCTGGTGAGTGAGTGGGGCTCAGTACCACTCCAGTTGGTATTAATAGAGGTCTGGTTTGAATTGACTCTTTCCTGGTGAGTGAGTGGGACTCAGTACCACTCCAGCTGGTGTTAATAGAGGTCTGGATTGAATTGGCCCCTTCCTGTTGATTGAGTGGGGCTCAGTCCCACACCAGCTGGTATTAAGAGTTCTGGATTGAATTGGCTCTTTCCTGGTGGGTGAGTGGGGCTCAGTACCGCTCCAGCTGGTATTCATAGAGGTCTGGATTGAATTGGCTCTTCCCTGGTGTGTGATTGGGACTCAGTACCACTCCAGCTGGTATTCATATAGGTCTGGATTTAATTGGCTCTTTCCTTGTGTGTGAGTGGGACTCAGTACCACTGCAGCTGGTATTAATAGAGATCAGGATTGATTTCGCTCTTTCCTGGTGTTTAACTGGGACTCAGCACCACTCCAGCTGGTATTCATAGAGATCTGGATTGAATTGGCTCTTTCCTGGTGAGTGAGTGGGACTCTGCACCACTCCAGCTGGTATTAAAAGCGGTCTGGATTGAATTGCCTCATTCCTGGTTTGTGAGTGGGGCTCAGTACCTCTCCAGCTGGTATTAATAGAGATCTGGATTGAATTGGCTCTTGCCTGGTGTTTCAGTGAGACTCAGTACCACTCCAGCTGGTATAAATAGAGATCTGGATTTAATTGGCTCTTTCCTGGTGTGTGAGTGGGACTCAGTTCCACTCCAGCTGGTATTAATAGAGGCCTGGTTTGAATTGACTCTTTCCTGCTTGTGAGTGGGACTCAGTTCCACTCCAGCTGGTATCAATAGAGGCCTGGTTTGATTTGACACTTTCCTGGTGTGTGAGTGGGGCTCAGTTCCACTCCAGCTGGTATTAATAGAGGCCTGGTTTGAATTGACTCTTTCCTGGTGTGTGAGTGGGGCTCAGTACCACTCCAGCTGGTATTAATAGAGGTCTGGATTGAAATGACTCTTTCCTGGTGTGTGAGTGAGACTCAGTTCCACTCCAGCTGGTATTAATAGAGGCCTGGATTTAATTGCCTCTTTCCTGGTGTGTGAGTGGGACTCGGTAACACTGCAGCTGGTATTTATCGAGGTGTGGATTGAATTGCCTCTTTCCTGGTGTGTGAGTGGGACTCAGTACCACTCCAGCTGGGATTAATAGAGGTCTGGATTGAATTGGCTCTTACCTGGTGAGTGAGTGGGGCTCAGTACCGCTCCAGCTGATATTGATAGAGGTCTGGATTAAATTGGCTCTTTCCTGGTGTTTGAGTGGGACTCAGTACCACTCCAACTGGTATTCATAGAGACCTGGATTGAATTGCCTCTTTCCTGGTGTGTGAGTGGGGCTCAGTGCCACTCCAGCTGGTTTTTATTGAGGCCTGGATTGAATTGCCTCTTTCCTGGTTTGTGAGTGAGACTCAGTACCACTCCAGCTGGTATTAATAGAGGCCTGGATTGATTTGGCTCTTTCCTGGTGTTTGAGTTGGACTCAGTACCAATCCAGCTGGTATTAACAGAGGTCTGGATTGAAATGACTCTTTCCTGGTGTGTGAGTGAGACTCAGTTCCACTCCAGCTGGTATTAATAGAGGCCTGGATTTAATTGCCTCTTTCCTGGTGAGTGAGTGGGGCTCAGTACCACTCCAGCTGGTATTAATAGAGGTCTGGATTGAATTGGCTCCTTCCTGGTGAGTGAGTGGGGCTCAGTACCACTCCAGCTGGTATTAATAGAGGTCTGGTTTGAATTGACTCTTTCCTGGTGTATGAGTGGGACTCAGTCCCTCTCCAGCTGGTGTTAATAAGAGGTCTGGATTGAATTGACTCTTTCCTGGTGAGTGAGTGGGACTCAGTACCACTCCAGCTGGTGTTAATAGAGGTCTGGATTGAATTGGCCCCTTCCTGTTGATTGAGTGGGGCTCCGTCCCACTCCAGCTGGTACTAAGAGTTCTGGATTGAATTGGCTCTTTCCTGGTGGGTGAGTGGGGCTCAGTACCGCTCCAGCTGGTATTCATAGAGGTCTGGATTGAATTGGCTCTTCCCTGGTGTGTGAGTGGGACTCAGTACCACTCCAGCTGGTATTCATAGAGGTCTGGATTTAATTGGCTCTTTCCTGGTGTGTGAGTGGGACTCAGTACCACTCCAGTTGGTATTCATAGATGTCTGGATTTAATTGGCTCTTTCCTGGTGTATGAGTGGGACTCAGGTCCACTCCAGCTTGTATTAATAGAGATCTGGATTGAATTGACTCTTTTCTGCTGTGTGTGAGTGGCACTCAGTTCCACTCCACCTGATGTGAATAGAGTCCTGGATTGAATTGACTCTTTCCTGCTGTGTGTGAGTGGGACTCAGTTCCACTCCAGCTGGTATGAATAGAGTCCTGGATTGAATTGCCTCTTTCCTGGTTAGTGAGTGGGGCTCAGTCCCACTCCAGCTGGTATTTATCGAGGTCTGGATTGAATTGCCTCTTTGCTGGTGTGTGATTGGGACTCAGTACCACTCCAGCTGGTATTAATAGAGGTCTGGTTTGAATTGGCTCTTTCCTGGTGAGTGAGTGGGACTCTGCACCACTCCAGCTGGTATTAAAAGCGGTCTGGATTGAATTGCCTCATTCCTGGGGTGTGAGTGGGGATCAGTACAACTCCAGCTGTTATTAATAGAGGCCTGCATTGAATTGGCTCTATCCTGGTGTTTCAGTGAGACTCAGTACCACTCCAGCTGGTATAAATAGAGATCTAGATTTAATTGGCTCTTTCCTGGTGTGTGAGTGGTACTCAGTTCCACTCCAGCTGGTATTAATAGAGGCCTGGTTTGAATTGACTCTTTCCTGCTTGTGAGTGGGACTCAGTTCCACTCCAGCTGGTATCAATAGAGGCCTGGTTTGATTTGACACTTTCCTGGTGGGTGAGTGGGGCTCAGTTCCACTCCAGCTGGTATTAATAGAGGCCTGGTTTGAATTGACTCTTTCCTGGTGTGTGAGTGGGGCTCAGTACCACTCCAGCTGGTATTAATAGAGGTCTGGATTGAAATGACTCTTTCCTGGTGTGTGAGTGAGACTCAGTTCCACTCCAGCTGGTATTAATAGAGGCCTGGATTTAATTGCCTCTTTCCTGGTGTGTGAGTGGGACTCGGTAACACTGCAGCTGGTATTTATCGAGGTGTGGATTGAATTGCCTCTTTCCTGGTGTGTGAGTGGGACTCAGTACCACTCCAGCTGGGATTAATAGAGGTCTGGATTGAATTGGCTCTTACCTGGTGAGTGAGTGGGGCTCAGTACCGCTCCAGCTGATATTGATAGAGGTCTGGATTAAATTGGCTCTTTCCTGGTGTTTGAGTGGGACTCAGTACCACTCCAGCTGGTATTCATAGAGACCTGGATTGAATTGCCTCTTTCCTGGTGTGTGAGTGGGGCTCAGTGCCACTCCAGCTGGTTTTTATTGAGGCCTGGATTGAATTGCCTCTTTCCTGGTTTGTGAGTGAGACTCAGTACCACTCCAGCTGGTATTAATAGAGGCCTGGATTGATTTGGCTCTTTCCTGGTGTTTGAGTTGGACTCAGTACCAATCCAGCTGGTATTAATAGAGGTCTGGATTGAAATGACTCTTTCCTGGTGTGTGAGTGAGACTCAGTTCCACTCCAGCTGGTATTAATAGAGGCCTGGATTTAATTGCATCTTTCCTGGTGAGTGAGTGGGGCTCAGTACCACTCCAGCTGGTATTAATAGAGGTCTGGATTGAATTGGCTCCTTCCTGGTGAGTGAGTGGGGCTCAGTACCACTCCAGCTGGTATTAATAGAGGTCTGGTTTGAATTGACTCTTTCCTGGTGTATGAGTGGGACTCAGTCCCTCTCCAGCTGGTGTTAATAAGAGGTCTGGATTGAATTGACTCTTTACTGGTGAGTGAGTGGGACTCAGTACCACTCCAGCTGGTGTTAATAGAGGTCTGGATTGAATTGGCCCCTTCCTGTTGATTGAGTGGGGCTCAGTCCCACTCCAGCTGGTACTAAGAGTTCTGGATTGAATTGGCTCTTTCCTGGTGGGTGAGTGGGGCTCAGTACCGCTCCAGCTGGTATTCATAGAGGTCTGGATTGAATTGGCTCTTCCCTGGTGTGTGAGTGGGACTCAGTACCACTCCAGCTGGTATTCATAGAGGTCTGGATTTAATTGGCTCTTTCCTGGTGTGTGAGTGGGACTCAGTACCACTCCAGTTGGTATTCATAGAGGTCTGGATTTAATTGGCTCTTTCCTGGTGTATGAGTGGGACTCAGGTCCACTCCAGCTGGTATTAATAGAGGTCTGGATTGAATTGACTCTTTCCTGCTGTGTGTGAGTGGGACTCAGTTCCACTCCACCTGATGTGAATAGAGTCCTGGATTGAATTGACTCTTTCCTGCTGTGTGTGAGTGGGACTCAGTTCCACTCCAGCTGGTATGAATAGAGTCCTGGATTGAATTGCCTCTTTCCTGGTTAGTGAGTGGGGCTCAGTCCCACTCCAGCTGGTATTTATCGAGGTCTGGATTGAATTGCCTCTTTGCTGGTGTGTGATTGGGACTCAGTACCACTCCAGCTGGTATTAATAGAGGTCTGGTTTGAATTGACTCTTTCCTGGTGTATGAGTGGGACTCAGTCCCTCTCCAGCTGGTGTTAATAAGAGGTCTGGATTGAATTGACTCTTTACTGGTGAGTGAGTGGGACTCAGTACCACTCCAGCTGGTGTTAATAGAGGTCTGGATTGAATTGGCACTTTCCTGGTGAGTGAGTGGGTCTCAGTACCACTCCAGCTGGTATTCATAGAGGTCTGGATTGAATTGGCTCTTTCCTGGTGTGTGAGTGGGACTCAGTTCCACTCCAGCTGGTATCAATAGAGGCCTGGTTTGAATTGACTCTTTCCTGGTGTGTGAGTGGGACTCAGTCCCTCTCCAGCTGGTGTTAATAAGAGGTCTGGATTGAATTGACTCTTTACTGGTGAGTGAGTGGGACTCAGTACCACTCCAGCTGGTATTCATAGAGATCTGGATTGAATTGGCTCTTTCCTGGTGAGTGAGTGGGACTCTGCACCACTCCAGCTGGTATTAAAAGCGGTCTGGATTGAATTGCCTCATTCCTGGTTTGTGAGTGGGGCTCAGTACCTCTCCAGCTGGTATTAATAGAGATCTGGATTGAATTGGCTCTTGCCTGGTGTGTGAGTGGGGATCAGTACAACTCCAGCTGGTATTAATAGAGGCCTGCATTGAATTGGCTCTATCCTGGTATTTCAGTGAGTCTCAGTACCACTCCAGCTGGTATAAATAGAGATCTGGATTTAATTGGCTCTTTCCTGGTGTTTGAGTGGGGCTCAGTACCACTCCAGCTGGTATTAATAGAGTTCTGGATTGATTTGGCTCTTTCCTGGTGTTTGAGTGGGGCTCAGTGCCACTCCAGCTGGTATTCATAGAGGTCTGGATTGAATTGGCTCTTTCCTGGTGAGTGAGTGGGACTCAGTACCACTGCAGCTGGTATTAATGGAGATCAGGATTGATTTCGCTCTTTCCTGGTGTTTGAGTGGGACTCAGTACCACTCCAGCTGGTATTCATAGAGATCTGGATTGAATTGGCTCTTTCCTGGTGAGTGAGTGGGACTCTGCACCACTCCAGCTGGTATTAAAAGCGGTCTGGATTGAATTGCCTCATTCCTGGTTTGTGAGTGGGGCTCAGTCCCTCTCCAGCTGGTATTAATAGAGATCTGGATTGAATTGGCTCTTGCCTGGTGTGTGAGTGGGGATCAGTACAACTCCAGCTGGTATTAATAGAGGCCTGCATTGAATTGGCTCTATCCTGGTGTTTCAGTGAGACTCAGTACCACTCCAGCTGGTATAAATAGAGATCTGGATTTAATTGGCTCTTTCCTGGTGTGTGAGTGGGACTCAGTTCCACTCCAGCTGGTATTAATAGAGGCCTGGTTTGATTTGACACTTTCCTGGTGTGTGAGTGGGGCTCAGTTCCACTCCAGCTGGTATTAATAGAGGCCTGGTTTGAATTGACTCTTTCCTGGTGTGTGAGTGGGGCTCAGTACCTCTCCAGCTGGTATTAATAGAGGCCTGGATTTAATTGCCTCTTTCCTGGTGTGTGAGTGGGACTCGGTAACACTGCAGCTGGTATTTATCGAGGTGTGGATTGAATTGCCTCTTTCCTGGTGTGTGAGTGGGACTCAGTACCACTCCAGCTGGGATTAATAGAGGTCTGGATTGAATTGGCTCTTACCTGGTGAGTGAGTGGGGCTCAGTACCGCTCCAGCTGATATTGATAGAGGTCTGGATTAAATTGGCTCTTTCCTGGTGTTTGAGTGGGACTCAGTACCACTCCAGCTGGTATTCATAGAGACCTGGATTGAATTGCCTCTTTCCTGGTGTGTGAGTGGGGCTCAGTGCCACCCCAGCTGGTTTTTATTGAGTCCTGGATTGAATTGACTCTTTCCTGCTGTGTGTGAGTGGGACTCAGTTCCACTCCAGCTGGTATGAATAGAGTCCTGGATTGAATTGCCTCTTTCCTGGTTAGTGAGTGGGGCTCAGTCCCACTCCAGCTGGTATTTATCGAGGTCTGGATTGAATTGCCTCTTTGCTGGTGTGTGATTGGGACTCAGTACCACTCCAGCTTGTATTAATAGAGTTCTGGTTTGAATTGACTCTTTCCTGGTGTATGAGTGGGACTCAGTCCCTCTCCAGCTGGTGTTAATAAGAGGTCTGGATTGAATTGACTCTTTACTGGTGAGTGAGTGGGACTCAGTACCACTCCAGCTGGTGTTAATAGAGGTCTGGATTGAATTGGCACTTTCCTGGTGAGTGAGTGGGTCTCAGTACCACTCCAGCTGGTATTCATAGAGGTCTGGATTGAATTGGCTCTTTCCTGGTGTGTGAGTGGGACTCAGTTCCACTCCAGCTGGTATCAATAGAGGCCTGGTTTGAATTGACTCTTTCCTGGTGTGTGAGTGGGACTCAGTCCCTCTCCAGCTGGTGTTAATAAGAGGTCTGGATTGAATTGACTCTTTACTGGTGAGTGAGTGGGACTCAGTACCACTCCAGCTGGTATTCATAGAGATCTGGATTGAATTGGCTCTTTCCTGGTGAGTGAGTGGGACTCTGCACCACTCCAGCTGGTATTAAAAGCGGTCTGGATTGAATTGCCTCATTCCTGGTTTGTGAGTGGGGCTCAGTACCTCTCCAGCTGGTATTAATAGAGATCTGGATTGAATTGTCTCTTGCCTGGTGTGTGAGTGGGGATCAGTACAACTCCAGCTGGTATTAATAGAGGCCTGCATTGAATTGGCTCTATCCTGGTATTTCAGTGAGTCTCAGTACCACTCCAGCTGGTATAAATAGAGATCTGGATTTAATTGGCTCTTTCCTGGTGTTTGAGTGGGGCTCAGTACCACTCCAGCTGGTATTAATAGAGTTCTGGATTGATTTGGCTCTTTCCTGGTGTTTGAGTGGGGCTCAGTGCCACTCCAGCTGGTATTCATAGAGGTCTGGATTGAATTGGCTCTTTCCTGGTGAGTGAGTGGGACTCAGTACCACTGCAGCTGGTATTAATGGAGATCAGGATTGATTTCGCTCTTTCCTGGTGTTTGAGTGGGACTCAGTACCACTCCAGCTGGTATTCATAGAGATCTGGATTGAATTGGCTCTTTCCTGGTGAGTGAGTGGGACTCTGCACCACTCCAGCTGGTATTAAAAGCGGTCTGGATTGAATTGCCTCATTCCTGGTTTGTGAGTGGGGCTCAGTCCCTCTCCAGCTGGTATTAATAGAGATCTGGATTGAATTGGCTCTTGCCTGGTGTGTGAGTGGGGATCAGTACAACTCCAGCTGGTATTAATAGAGGCCTGCATTGAATTGGCTCTATCCTGGTGTTTCAGTGAGACTCAGTACCACTCCAGCTGGTATAAATAGAGATCTGGATTTAATTGGCTCTTTCCTGGTGTGTGAGTGGGACTCAGTTCCACTCCAGCTGGTATTAATAGAGGCCTGGTTTGATTTGACACTTTCCTGGTGTGTGAGTGGGGCTCAGTTCCACTCCAGCTGGTATTAATAGAGGCCTGGTTTGAATTGACTCTTTCCTGGTGTGTGAGTGGGGCTCAGTACCTCTCCAGCTGGTATTAATAGAGGCCTGGATTTAATTGCCTCTTTCCTGGTGTGTGAGTGGGACTCGGTAACACTGCAGCTGGTATTTATCGAGGTGTGGATTGAATTGCCTCTTTCCTGGTGTGTGAGTGGGACTCAGTACCACTCCAGCTGGGATTAATAGAGGTCTGGATTGAATTGGCTCTTACCTGGTGAGTGAGTGGGGCTCAGTACCGCTCCAGCTGATATTGATAGAGGTCTGGATTAAATTGGCTCTTTCCTGGTGTTTGAGTGGGACTCAGTACCACTCCAGCTGGTATTCATAGAGACCTGGATTGAATTGCCTCTTTCCTGGTGTGTGAGTGGGGCTCAGTGCCACTCCAGCTGGTTTTTATTGAGGCCTGGATTGAATTGCCTCTTTCCTGGTTTGTGAGTGAGACTCAGTACCACTCCAGCTGGTATTAATAGAGGCCTGGATTGATTTGGCTCTTTCCTGGTGTTTGAGTTGGACTCAGTACCAATCCAGCTGGTATTAATAGAGGTCTGGATTGAAATGACTCTTTCCTGGTGTGTAAGTGAGACTCAGTTCCACTCCAGCTGGTATTAATAGAGGCCTGGATTTAATTGCATCTTTTCTGGTGAGTGAGTGGGGCTCAGTACCACTCCAGCTGGTATTAATAGAGGTCTGGATTGAATTGGCTCCTTCCTGGTGAGTGAGTGGGGCTCAGTACAACTCCAGCTGGTATTAATAGAGGTCTGGTTTGAATTGACTCTTTCCTGGTGTATGAGTGGGACTCAGTCCCTCTCCAGCTGGTGTTAATAAGAGGTCTGGATTGAATTGACTCTTTCCTGGTGAGTGAGTGGGACTCAGTACCACTCCAGCTGGTGTTAATAGAGGTCTGGATTGAATTGGCCCCTTCCTGTTGATTGAGTGGGGCTCAGTCCCACTCCAGCTGGTACTAAGAGTTCTGGATTGAATTGGCTCTTTCCTGGTGGGTGAGTGGGGCTCAGTACCGCTCCAGCTGGTATTCATAGAGGTCTGGATTGAATTGGCTCTTCCCTGGTGTGTGAGTGGGACTCAGTACCACTCCAGCTGGTATTCATAGAGGTCTGGATTTAATTGGCTCTTTCCTGGTGTGTGAGTGGGACTCAGTAACACTCCAGTTGGTATTCATAGAGGTCTGGATTTAATTGGCTCTTTCCTTGTGTATGAGTGGGACTCAGGTCCACTCTGGCTGGTATTAATAGAGGTCTGGATTGAATTGACTCTTTCCTGCTGTGTGTGAGTGGGACTCAGTTCCACTCCAGCTGATGTGAATAGAGTCCTGGATTGAATTGACTCTTTCCTGCTGTGTGTGAGTGGGACTCAGTTCCACTCCAGCTGGTATGAATAGAGTCCTGGATTGAATTGCCTCTTTCCTGGTTAGTGAGTTGGGCTCAGTCCCACTCCAGCAGGTATTTATCGAGGTCTGGATTGAATTGCCTCTTTGCTGGTGTGTGATTGGGACTCAGTACCACTCCAGCTGGTATTAATAGAGGTCTGGTTTGAATTGGCTCTTTCCTGGTGAGTGAGTGGGACTCTGCACCACTCCAGCTGGTATTAAAAGCGGTCTGGATTGAATTGCCTCATTCCTGGTTTGTGAGTGGGGATCAGTACAGCTCCAGCTGGTATTAATAGTTGCCTGCATTGAATTGGCTCTATCCTGGTGTTTCAGTGAGACTCAGTACCACTCCAGCTGGTATAAAGAGAGATCTGGATTTAATTGGCTCTTTCCTGGTGTGTGAGTGGGACTCAGTTCCACTCCAGCTGGTATTAATAGAGGCCTGGTTTGAATTGACTCTTTCCTGCTTGTGAGTGGGACTCAGTTCCACTCCAGCTGGTATCAATAGAGGCCTGGTTTGATTTGACACTTTCCTGGTGTGTGAGTGGGGCTCAGTTCCACTCCAGCTGGTATTAATAGAGGCCTGGTTTGAATTGACTCTTTCCTGCTTGTGAGTGGGACTCAGTTCCACTCCAGCTGGTATCAATAGAGGCCTGGTTTGATTTGACACTTTCCTGGTGTGTGAGTGTGGCTCAGTTCCACTCCAGCTGGTATTAATAGAGGCCTGGTTTGAATTGACTCTTTCCTGGTGTGTGAGTGGGGCTCAGTACCACTCCAGCTGGTATTAATAGAGGTCTGGATTGAAATGACTCTTTCCTGGTGTGTGAGTGAGACTCAGTTCCACTCCAGCTGGTATTAATAGAGGCCTGGATTTAATTGCCTCTTTCCTGGTGTGTGAGTGGGACTCGGTAACACTGCAGCTGGTATTTATCGAGGTGTGGATTGAATTGCCTCTTTCCTGGTGTGTGAGTGGGACTCAGTACCACTCCAGCTGGGATTAATAGAGGTCTGGATTGAATTGGCTCTTACCTGGTGAGTGAGTGGGGCTCAGTACCGCTCCAGCTGATATTGATAGAGGTCTGGATTAAATTGGCTCTTTCCTGGTGTTTGAGTGGGACTCAGTACCACTCCAGCTGGTATTCATAGAGACCTGGATTGAATTGCCTCTTTCCTGGTGTGTGAGTGGGGCTCAGTGCCACTCCAGCTGGTTTTTATTGAGGCCTGGATTGAATTGCCTCTTTCCTGGTTTGTGAGTGAGACTCAGTACCACTCCAGCTGGTATTAATAGAGGCCTGGATTGATTTGGCTCTTTCCTGGTGTTTGAGTTGGACTCAGTACCAATCCAGCTGGTATTAATAGAGGTCTGGATTGAAATGACTCTTTCCTGGTGTGTGAGTGAGACTCAGTTCCACTCCAGCTGGTATTAATAGAGGCCTGGATTTAATTGCCTCTTTCCTGGTGAGTGAGTGGGGCTCAGTACCACTCCAGCTGGTATTAATAGAGGTCTGGATTGAATTGGCTCCTTCCTGGTGAGTGAGTGGGGCTCAGTACCACTCCAGCTGGTATTAATAGAGGTCTGGTTTGAATTGACTCTTTCCTGGTGTATGAGTGGGACTCAGTCCCTCTCCAGCTGGTGTTAATAAGAGGTCTGGATTGAATTGACTCTTTACTGGTGAGTGAGTGGGACTCAGTACCACTCCAGCTGGTGTTAATAGAGGTCTGGATTGAATTGGCCCCTTCCTGTTGATTGAGTGGGGCTCAGTCCCACTCCAGCTGGTACTAAGAGTTCTGGATTGAATTGGCTCTTTCCTGGTGGGTGAGTGGGGCTCAGTACCGCTCCAGCTGGTATTCATAGAGGTCTGGATTGAATTGGCTCTTCCCTGGTGTGTGAGTGGGGCTCAGTACCACTCCAGCTGGTATTCATAGAGGTCTGGATTTAATTGGCTCTTTCCTGGTGTGTGAGTGGGACTCAGTACCACTCCAGTTGGTATTCATAGAGGTCTGGATTTAATTGGCTCTTTCCTGGTGTATGAGTGGGACTCAGGTCCACTCCAGCTGGTATTAATAGAGGTCTGGATTGAATTGACTCTTTCCTGCTGTGTGTGAGTGGGACTCAGTTCCACTCCAGCTGGTATGAATAGAGTCCTGGATTGAATTGCCTCTTTCCTGGTGTGTGATTGGGACTCAGTACCACTCCAGCTGGTATTTATCGAGGTCTGGATTGAATTGCCTCTTTGCTGGTGTGTGATTGGGACTCAGTACCACTCCAGCTGGTATTAATAGAGGTCTGGTTTGAATTGACTCTTTCCTGGTGTATGAGTGGGACTCAGTCCCTCTCCAGCTGGTGTTAATAAGAGGTCTGGATTGAATTGACTCTTTACTGGTGAGTGAGTGGGACTCAGTACCACTCCAGCTGGTGTTAATAGAGGTCTGGATTGAATTGGCACTTTCCTGGTGAGTGAGTGGGTCTCAGTACCACTCCAGCTGGTATTCATAGAGGTCTGGATTGAATTGGCTCTTTCCTGGTGTGTGAGTGGGACTCAGTTCCACTCCAGCAGGTATCAATAGAGGCCTGGTTTGAATTGACTCTTTCCTGGTGTGTGAGTGGGACTCAGTCCCTCTCCAGCTGGTGTTAATAAGAGGTCTGGATTGAATTGACTCTTTACTGGTGAGTGAGTGGGACTCAGTACCACTCCAGCTGGTATTCATAGAGATCTGGATTGAATTGGCTCTTTCCTGGTGAGTGAGTGGGACTCTGCACCACTCCAGCTGGTATTAAAAGCGGTCTGGATTGAATTGCCTCATTCCTGGTTTGTGAGTGGGGCTCAGTCCCTCTCCAGCTGGTATTAATAGAGATCTGGATTGAATTGGCTCTTGCCTGGTGTGTGAGTGGGGATCAGTACAACTCCAGCTGGTATTAATAGAGGCCTGCATTGAATTGGCTCTATCCTGGTGTTTCAGTGAGACTCAGTACCACTCCAGCTGGTATAAATAGAGATCTGGATTTAATTGGCTCTTTCCTGGTGTGTGAGTGGGACTCAGTTCCACTCCAGCTGGTATTAATAGAGGCCTGGTTTGAATTGACTCTTTCCTGCTTGTGAGTGGGAGTCAGTTCCACTCCAGCTGGTATTAATAGAGGCCTGGTTTGAATTGACTCTTTCCTGCTTGTGAGTGGGACTCAGTTCCACTCCAGCTGGTATCAATAGAGGCCTGGTTTGATTTGACACTTTCCTGGTGTGTGAGTGGGGCTCAGTTCCACTCCAGCTGGTATTAATAGAGGCCTGGATTGATTTGGCTCTTTCCTGGTGTTTGAGTTGGACTCAGTACCAATCCAGCTGGTATTAATAGAGGTCTGGATTGAAATGACTCTTTCCTGGTGTGTGAGTGAGACTCAGTTCCACTCCAGCTGGTATTAATAGAGGCCTGGATTTAATTGCCTCTTTCCTGGTGAGTGAGTGGGGCTCAGTACCACTCCAGCTGGTATTAATAGAGGTCTGGATTGAATTGGCTCCTTCCTGGTGAGTGAGTGGGGCTCAGTACCACTCCAGCTGGTATTAATAGAGGTCTGGTTTGAATTGACTCTTTCCTGGTGTATGAGTGGGACTCAGTCCCTCTCCAGCTGGTGTTAATAAGAGGTCTGGATTGAATTGACTCTTTCCTGGTGAGTGAGTGGGACTCAGTACCACTCCAGCTGGTGTTAATAGAGGTCTGGATTGAATAGGCCCCTTCCTGTTGATTGAGTGGGGCTCAGTCCCACTCCAGCTGGTACTAAGAGTTCTGGATTGAATTGGCTCTTTCCTGGTGGGTGAGTGGGGCTCAGTACCGCTCCAGCTGGTATTCATAGAGGTCTGGATTGAATTGGCTCTTCCCTGGTGTGTGAGTGGGACTCAGTACCACTCCAGCTGGTATTCATAGAGGTCTGGATTTAATTGGCTCTTTCCTCGTGTGTGAGTGGCACTCAGTACCACTCCAGTTGGTATTCATAGAGGTCTGGATTTAATTGGCTCTTTCCTGGTGTATGAGTGGGACTCAGGTCCACTCCAGTTGGTATTAATAGAGGTCTGGATTGAATTGCCTCTTTCCTGCTGTGTGTGAGTGGGACTCAGTTCCACTCCAGCTGGTATGAATAGATTCCTGGATTGAATTGCCTCTTTCCTGGTTAGTGAGTGGGGCTCAGTCCCACTCCAGCTGGTATTTATCGAGGTCTGGATTGAATTGCCTCTTTGCTGGTGCGTGATTGGGACTCAGTACCACTCCAGCTGGTATTAATAGAGGTCTGGTTTGAATTGATTCTTTCCTGGTGTATGAGTGGGACTCAGTCCCTCTCCAGCTGGTGTTAATAAGAGGTCTGGATTGAATTGACTCTTTCCTGGTGAGTGAGTGGGACTCAGTACCACTCCAGCTGGTGTTAATAGAGGTCTGGATTGAATTGGCACTTTCCTGGTGAGTGAGTGGGACTCAGTACCACTCCAGCTGGTGTTAATAGAGGTCTGGATTGAATTGGCTCTTTCCTGGTGAGTGAGTGGGACTCTGCACCACTCCAGCTGGTATTAAAAGCGGTCTGGATTGAATTGCCTCATTCCTGGTTTGTGAGTGGGGCTCAGTCCCTCTCCAGCTGGTGTTAATAAGAGTTCTGGATTGAATTGACTCTTTACTGGTGAGTGAGTGGGACTCAGTACCACTCCAGCTGGTGTTAATAGAGGTCTGGATTGAATTGGCACTTTCCTGGTGAGTGAGTGGGTCTCAGTACCACTGCAGCTGGTATTAATAGAGATCAGGATTGATTTCGCTCTTTCCTGGTGTTTGAGTGGGACTCAGTACCACTCCAGCTGGTATTCATAGAGATCTGGATTGAATTGGCTCTTTCCTGGTGAGTGAGTGGGACTCTGCACCACTCCAGCTGGTATTAAAAGCGGTCTGGATTGAATTGCCTCATTCCTGGTTTGTGAGTGGGGCTCAGTACCTCTCCAGCTGGTATTAATAGAGATCTGGATTGAATTGTCTCTTGCCTGGTGTGTGAGTGGGGATCAGTACAACTCCAGCTGGTATTAATAGAGGCCTGCATTGAATTGGCTCTATCCTGGTGTTTCAGTGAGACTCAGTACCACTCCAGCTGGTATAAATGGAGATCTGGATTTAATTGGCTCTTTCCTGGTGTGTGAGTGGGACTCAGTTCCACTCCAGCTGGTATTAATAGAGGCCTGGTTTGAATTGACTCTTTCCTGCTTGTGAGTGGGACTCAGTTCCACTCCAGCTGGTATCAATAGAGGCCTGGTTTGATTTGACACTTTCCTGGTGTGTGAGTGGGGCTCAGTTCCACTCCAGCTGGTATTAATAGAGGCTTGGTTTGAATTGACTCTTTCCTGGTGTGTGAGTGGGGCTCAGTACCACTCCAGCTGGTATTAATAGAAGTCTGGATTGAAATGACTCTTTCCTGGTGTGTGAGTGAGACTCAGTTCCACTCCAGCTGGTATTAATAGAGGCCTGGATTTAATTGCCTCTTTCCTGGTGTGTGAGTGGGTCTCGGTAACACTGCAGCTGGTATTTATCGAGGTGTGGATTGAATTGACTCTTTCCTGCTGTGTGTGAGTGGGACACAGTTCCACTCCAGCTGGTATGAATAGAGTCCTGGATTGAATTGCCTCTTTCCTGGTTAGTGAGTGGGGCTCAGTCCCACTCCAGCTGGTATTTATCGAGGTCTGGATTGAATTGCCTCTTTGCTGGTGTGTGATTGGGACTCAGTACCACTCCAGCTGGTATTAATAGAGGTCTGGTTTGAATTGACTCTTTCCTGGTGTATTAGTGGGACTCAGTCCCTCTCCAGCTGGTGTTAATAAGAGGTCTGGATTGAATTGACTCTACTGGTGAGTGAGTGGGACTCAGTACCACTCCAGCTGGTGTTAATAGAGGTCTGGATTGAATTGGCACTTTCCTGGTGAGTGAGTGGGTCTCAGTACCACTCCAGCTGGTATTCATAGAGGTCTGGATTGAATTGGCTCTTTCCTGGTGTGTGAGTGGGACTCAGTTCCACTCCAGCTGGTATCAATAGAGGCCTGGTTTGAATTGACTCTTTCCTGGTGTGTGAGTGGTGCTCAGTTCCACTCCAGCTGGTATTAACAGAGGTCTGGATTGGTTTGGCTCTTTCCTGGTGTTTGAGTGGGGCTCAGTACCACTCCAGCTGGTATTAATAGAGTTCTGGATTGATTTGGCTCTTTCCTGGTGTTTGAGTGGGGCTCAGTGCCACTCCAGCTGGTATTCATACAGGTCTGGATTGAATTGGCTCTTTCCTGGTGAGTGAGTGGGAGTCAGTACCACTGCAGCTGGTATTAATGGAGATCAGGATTGATTTCGCTCTTTCCTGGTGTTTGAGTGGGACTCAGTACCACTCCAGCTGGGATTAATAGAGGTCTGGATTGAATTGGCTCTTACCTGGTGAGTGAGTGGGGCTCAGTACCGCTCCAGCTGATATTGATAGAGGTCTGGATTAAATTGGCTCTTTCCTGGTGTTTGAGTGGGACTCAGTACCACTCCAGCTGGTATTCATAGAGACCTGGATTGAATTGCCTCTTTCCTGGTGTGTGATTGGGGCTCAGTGCCACTCCAGCTGGTTTTTATTGAGGCCTGGATTGAATTGCCTCTTTC
The DNA here is from genome assembly GCF_036365525.1 of Heterodontus francisci. Lineage (NCBI taxonomy): Eukaryota > Metazoa > Chordata > Chondrichthyes > Heterodontiformes > Heterodontidae > Heterodontus > Heterodontus francisci. The sequence continues at coordinate 5,939,253 of NW_027141820.1, forward strand.
CTGGTTTGTGAGTGAGACTCAGTACCACTCCAGCTGGTATTAATAGAGGCCTGGATTGATTTGGTTCTTTCCTGGTGTTTGAGTTGGACTCAGTACCAATCCAGCTGGTATTAATAGAGGTCTGGATTGAAATGACTCTTTCCTGGTGTGTGAGTGAGACTCAGTTCCACTCCAGCTGGTATTAATAGAGGCCTGGATTTAATTGCCTCTTTCCTGGTGAGTGAGTGGGGCTCAGTACCACTCCAGCTGGTATTAATAGAGGTCTGGATTGAATTGGCTCCTTCCTGGTGAGTGAGTGGGGCTCAGTACCACTCCAGCTGGTATTAATAGAGGTCTGGTTTGAATTGACTCTTTCCTGGTGTATGAGTGGGACTCAGTCCCTCTCCAGCTGGTGTTAATAAGAGGTCTGGATTGAATTGACTCTTTACTGGTGAGTGAGTGGGACTCAGTACCACTCCAGCTGGTGTTAATAGAGGTCTGGATTGAATTGGCCCCTTCCTGTTGATTGAGTGGGGCTCAGTCCCACTCCAGCTGGTACTAAGAGTTCTGGATTGAATTGGCTCTTTCCTGGTGGGTGAGTGGGGCTCAGTACCGCTCCAGCTGGTATTCATAGAGGTCTGGATTGAATTGGCTCTTCCCTGGTGTGTGAGTGGGGCTCAGTACCACTCCAGCTGGTATTCATAGAGGTCTGGATTTAATTGGCTCTTTCCTGGTGTGTGAGTGGGACTCAGTACCACTCCAGTTGGTATTCATAGAGGTCTGGATTTAATTGGCTCTTTCCTGGTGTATGAGTGGGACTCAGGTCCACTCCAGCTGGTATTAATAGAGGTCTGGATTGAATTGACTCTTTCCTGCTGTGTGTGAGTGGGACTCAGTTCCACTCCAGCTGGTATGAATAGAGTCCTGGATTGAATTGCCTCTTTCCTGGTTAGTGAGTGGGGCTCAGTCCCACTCCAGCTGGTATTTATCGAGGTCTGGATTGAATTGCCTCTTTGCTGGTGTGTGATTGGGACTCAGTACCACTCCAGCTGGTATTAATAGAGGTCTGGTTTGAATTGACTCTTTCCTGGTGTATGAGTGGGACTCAGTCCCTCTCCAGCTGGTGTTAATAAGAGGTCTGGATTGAATTGACTCTTTACTGGTGAGTGAGTGGGACTCAGTACCACTCCAGCTGGTGTTAATAGAGGTCTGGATTGAATTGGCACTTTCCTGGTGAGTGAGTGGGTCTCAGTACCACTCCAGCTGGTATTCATAGAGGTCTGGATTGAATTGGCTCTTTCCTGGTGTGTGAGTGGGACTCAGTTCCACTCCAGCAGGTATCAATAGAGGCCTGGTTTGAATTGACTCTTTCCTGGTGTGTGAGTGGGACTCAGTCCCTCTCCAGCTGGTGTTAATAAGAGGTCTGGATTGAATTGACTCTTTACTGGTGAGTGAGTGGGACTCAGTACCACTCCAGCTGGTATTCATAGAGATCTGGATTGAATTGGCTCTTTCCTGGTGAGTGAGTGGGACTCTGCACCACTCCAGCTGGTATTAAAAGCGGTCTGGATTGAATTGCCTCATTCCTGGTTTGTGAGTGGGGCTCAGTACCTCTCCAGCTGGTATTAATAGAGATCTGGATTGAATTGGCTCTTGCCTGGTGTGTGAGTGGGGATCAGTACAACTCCAGCTGGTATTAATAGAGGCCTGCATTGAATTGGCTCTATCCTGGTGTTTCAGTGAGACTCAGTACCACTCCAGCTGGTATAAATAGAGATCTGGATTTAATTGGCTCTTTCCTGGTGTTTGAGTGGGGCTCAGTACCACTCCAGCTGGTATTAATAGAGTTCTGGATTGATTTGGCTCTTTCCTGGTGTTTGAGTGGGGCTCAGTGCCACTCCAGCTGGTATTCATAGAGGTCTGGATTGAATTGGCTCTTTCCTGGTGAGTGAATGGGACTCAGTACCACTGCAGCTGGTATTAATGGAGATCAGGATTGATTTCGCTCTTTCCTGGTGTTTGAGTGGGACTCAGTACCACTCCAGCTGGTATTCATAGAGATCTGGATTGAATTGGCTCTTTCCTGGTGAGTGAGTGGGACTCTGCACCACTCCAGCTGGTATTAAAAGCGGTCTGGATTGAATTGCCTCATTCCTGGTTTGTGAGTGGGGCTCAGTCCCTCTCCAGCTGGTATTAATAGAGATCTGGATTGAATTGGCTCTTGCCTGGTGTGTGAGTGGGGATCAGTACAACTCCAGCTGGTATTAATAGAGGCCTGCATTGAATTGGCTCTATCCTGGTGTTTCAGTGAGACTCAGTACCACTCCAGCTGGTATAAATAGAGATCTGGATTTAATTGGCTCTTTCCTGGTGTGTGAGTGGGACTCAGTTCCACTCCAGCTGGTATTAATAGAGGCCTGGTTTGAATTGACTCTTTCCTGCTTGTGAGTGGGACTCAGTTCCACTCCAGCTGGTATTAATAGAGGCCTGGTTTGAATTGACTCTTTCCTGCTTGTGAGTGGGACTCAGTTCCACTCCAGCTGGTATCAATAGAGGACTGGTTTGATTTGACACTTTCCTGGTGTGTGAGTGGGGCTCAGTTCCACTCCAGCTGGTATTAATAGAGGCCTGGATTGATTTGGCTCTTTCCTGGTGTTTGAGTTGGACTCAGTACCAATCCAGCTGGTATTAATAGATGTCTGGATTGAAATGACTCTTTCCTGGTGTGTGAGTGAGACTCAGTTCCACTCCAGCTGGTATTAATAGAGGCCTGGATTTAATTGCCTCTTTCCTGGTGAGTGAGTGGGGCTCAGTACCACTCCAGCTGGTATTAATAGAGGTCTGGATTGAATTGGCTCCTTCCTGGTGAGTGAGTGGGGCTCAGTACCACTCCAGCTGGTATTAATAGAGGTCTGGTTTGAATTGACTCTTTCCTGGTGTATGAGTGGGACTCAGTCCCTCTCCAGCTGGTGTTAATAAGAGGTCTGGATTGAATTGACTCTTTCCTGGTGAGTGAGTGGGACTCAGTACCACTCCAGCTGGTGTTAATAGAGGTCTGGATTGAATTGGCCCCTTCCTGTTGATTGAGTGGGGCTCAGTCCCACTCCAGCTGGTACTAAGAGTTCTGGATTGAATTGGCTCTTTCCTGGTGGGTGAGTGGGGCTCAGTACCGCTCCAGCTGGTATTCATAGAGGTCTGGATTGAATTGGCTCTTCCCTGGTGTGTGAGTGGGACTCAGTACCACTCCAGCTGGTATTCATAGAGGTCTGGATTTAATTGGCTCTTTCCTGGTGTGTGAGTGGGACTCAGTACCACTCCAGTTGGTATTCATAGAGGTCTGGATTTAATTGGCTCTTTCCTGGTGTATGAGTGGGACTCAGGTCCACTCCAGTTGGTATTAATAGAGGTCTGGATTGAATTGCCTCTTTCCTGCTGTGTGTGAGTGGGACTCAGTTCCACTCCAGCTGGTATGAATAGATTCCTGGATTGAATTGCCTCTTTCCTGGTTAGTGAGTGGGGCTCAGTCCCACTCCAGCTGGTATTTATCGAGGTCTGGATTGAATTGCCTCTTTGCTGGTGCGTGATTGGGACTCAGTACCACTCCAGCTGGTATTAATAGAGGTCTGGTTTGAATTGATTCTTTCCTGGTGTATGAGTGGGACTCAGTCCCTCTCCAGCTGGTGTTAATAAGAGGTCTGGATTGAATTGACTCTTTCCTGGTGAGTGAGTGGGACTCAGTACCACTCCAGCTGGTGTTAATAGAGGTCTGGATTGAATTGGCACTTTCCTGGTGAGTGAGTGGGTCTCAGTACCACTGCAGCTGGTATTAATAGAGATCAGGATTGATTTCGCTCTTTCCTGGTGTTTGAGTGGGACTCAGTACCACTCCAGCTGGTATTCATAGAGATCTGGATTGAATTGGCTCTTTCCTGGTGAGTGAGTGGGACTCTGCACCACTCCAGCTGGTATTAAAAGCGGTCTGGATTGAATTGCCTCATTCCTGGTTTGTGAGTGGGGCTCAGTCCCTCTCCAGCTGGTGTTAATAAGAGTTCTGGATTGAATTGACTCTTTACTGGTGAGTGAGTGGGACTCAGTACCACTCCAGCTGGTGTTAATAGAGGTCTGGATTGAATTGGCACTTTCCTGGTGAGTGAGTGGGTCTCAGTACCACTGCAGCTGGTATTAATAGAGATCAGGATTGATTTCGCTCTTTCCTGGTGTTTGAGTGGGACTCAGTACCACTCCAGCTGGTATTCATAGAGATCTGGATTGAATTGGCTCTTTCCTGGTGAGTGAGTGGGACTCTGCACCACTCCAGCTGGTATTAAAAGCGGTCTGGATTGAATTGCCTCATTCCTGGTTTGTGAGTGGGGCTCAGTACCTCTCCAGCTGGTATTAATAGAGATCTGGATTGAATTGTCTCTTGCCTGGTGTGTGAGTGGGGATCAGTACAACTCCAGCTGGTATTAATAGAGGCCTGCATTGAATTGGCTCTATCCTGGTGTTTCAGTGAGACTCAGTCCCACTCCAGCTGTTATAAATAGAGATCTGGATTTAATTGGCTCTTTCCTGGTGTGTGAGTGGGACTCAGTTCCACTCCAGCTGGTATTAATAGAGGCCTGGTTTGAATTGACTCTTTCCTGCTTGTGAGTGGGACTCAGTTCCACTCCAGCTGGTATCAATAGAGGCCTGGTTTGATTTGACACTTTCCTGTTGTGTGAGTGGGGCTCAGTTCCACTCCAGCTGGTATTAATAGAGGCTTGGTTTGAATTGACTCTTTCCTGGTGTGTGAGTGGGGCTCAGTACCACTCCAGCTGGTATTAATAGAAGTCTGGATTGAAATGACTCTTTCCTGGTGTGTGAGTGAGACTCAGTTCCACTCCAGCTGGTATTAATAGAGGCCTGGATTTAATTGCCTCTTTCCTGGTGTGTGAGTGGGACTCGGTAACACTGCAGCTGGTATTTATCGAGGTGTGGATTGAATTGACTCTTTCCTGCTGTGTGTGAGTGGGACACAGTTCCACTCCAGCTGGTATGAATAGAGTCCTGGATTGAATTGCCTCTTTCCTGGTTAGTGAGTGGGGCTCAGTCCCACTCCAGCTGGTATTTATCGAGGTCTGGATTGAATTGCCTCTTTGCTGGTGTGTGATTGGGACTCAGTACCACTCCAGCTGGTATTAATAGAGGTCTGGTTTGAATTGACTCTTTCCTGGTGTATTAGTGGGACTCAGTCCCTCTCCAGCTGGTGTTAATAAGAGGTCTGGATTGAATTGACTCTACTGGTGAGTGAGTGGGACTCAGTACCACTCCAGCTGGTGTTAATAGAGGTCTGGATTGAATTGGCACTTTCCTGGTGAGTGAGTGGGTCTCAGTACCACTCCAGCTGGTATTCATAGAGGTCTGGATTGAATTGGCTCTTTCCTGGTGTGTGAGTGGGACTCAGTTCCACTCCAGCTGGTATCAATAGAGGCCTGGTTTGAATTGACTCTTTCCTGGTGTGTGAGTGGTGCTCAGTTCCACTCCAGCTGGTATTAACAGAGGTCTGGATTGGTTTGGCTCTTTCCTGGTGTTTGAGTGGGGCTCAGTACCACTCCAGCTGGTATTAATAGAGTTCTGGATTGATTTGGCTCTTTCCTGGTGTTTGAGTGGGGCTCAGTGCCACTCCAGCTGGTATTCATACAGGTCTGGATTGAATTGGCTCTTTCCTGGTGAGTGAGTGGGAGTCAGTACCACTGCAGCTGGTATTAATGGAGATCAGGATTGATTTCGCTCTTTCCTGGTGTTTGAGTGGGACTCAGTACCACTCCAGCTGGTATTCATAGAGATCTGGATTGAATTGGCTCTTTCCTGGTGAGTGAGTGGGACTCTGCACCACTCCAGCTGGTATTAAAAGCGGTCTGGATTGAATTGCCTCATTCCTGGTTTGTGAGTGGGGCTCAGTCCCTCTCCAGCTGGTATTAATAGAGATCTGGATTGAATTGGCTCTTGCCTGGTGTGTGAGTGGGGATCAGTACAACTCCAGCTGGTATTAATAGAGGCCTGCATTGAATTGGCTCTATCCTGGTGTTTCAGTGAGACTCAGTACCACTCCAGCTGGTATAAATAGAGATCTGGATTTAATTGGCTCTTTCCTGGTGTGTGAGTGGGACTCAGTTCCACTCCAGCTGGTATTAATAGAGGCCTGGTTTGAATTGACTCTTTCCTGCTTGTGAGTGGGACTCAGTTCCACTCCAGCTGGTATCAATAGAGGCCTGGTTTGATTTGACACTTTCCTGGTGTGTGAGTGGGGCTCAGTTCCACTCCAGCTGGTATTAATAGAGGTCTGGATTGAAATGACTCTTTCCTGGTGTGTGAGTGAGACTCAGTTCCACTCCAGCTGGTATTAATAGAGGCCTGGATTTAATTGCCTCTTTCCTGGTGTGTGAGTGGGACTCGGTAACACTGCAGCTGGTATTTATCGAGGTGTGGAATGAATTGCCTCTTTCCTGGTGTGTGAGTGGGACTCAGTACCACTCCAGCTGGGATTAATAGAGGTCTGGATTGAATTGGCTCTTACCTGGTGAGTGAGTGGGGCTCAGTACCGCTCCAGCTGATATTGATAGAGGTCTGGATTAAATTGGCTCTTTCCTGGTGTTTGAGTGGGACTCAGTACCACTCCAGCTGGTATTCATAGAGACCTGGATTGAATTGCCTCTTTCCTGGTGTGTGAGTGGGGCTCAGTGCCACTCCAGCTGGTTTTTATTGAGGCCTGGATTGAATTGCCTCTTTCCTGGTTTGTGAGTGAGACTCAGTACCACTCCAGCTGGTATTAATAGAGGCCTGGATTGATTTGGCTCTGTCCTGGTGTTTGAGTTGGACTCAGTACCAATCCAGCTGGTATTAATAGAGGTCTGGATTGAAATGACTCTTTCCTGGTGTGTGAGTGAGACTCAGTTCCACTCCAGCTGGTATTAATAGAGGCCTGGATTTAATTGCCTCTTTCCTGGTGAGTGAGTGGGGCTCAGTACCACTCCAGCTGGTATTAATAGAGGTCTGGATTGAATTGGCTCCTTCCTGGTGAGTGAGTGGGGCTCAGTACCGCTCCAGCTGGTATTAATAGAGGTCTGGTTTGAATTGACTCTTTCCTGGTGTATGAGTGGGACTCAGTCCCTCTCCAGCTGGTGTTAATAAGAGGTCTGGATTGAATTGACTCTTTACTGGTGAGTGAGTGGGACTCAGTACCACTCCAGCTGGTGTTAATAGAGGTCTGGATTGAATTGGCCCCTTCCTGTTGATTGAGTGGGGCTCAGTCCCACACCAGCTGGTATTAAGAGTTCTGGATTGAATTGGCTCTTTCCTGGTGGGTGAGTGGGGCTCAGTACCGCTCCAGCTGGTATTCATAGAGGTCTGGATTGAATTGGCTCTTCCCTGGTGTGTGAGTGGGACTCAGTACCACTCCAGCTGGTATTCATAGAGGTCTGGATTTAATTGGCTCTTTCCTGATGTGTGAGTGGGACTCAGTACCACTCCAGTTGGTATTCATAGAGGTCTGGATTTAATTGGCTCTTTCCTGGTGTATGAGTGGGACTCAGGTCCACTCCAGCTGGTATTAATAGAGGTCTGGATTGAATTGACTCTTTCCTGCTGTGTGTGAGTGGGACTCAGTTCCACTCCAGCTGATATGAATAGAGTCCTGGATTGAATTGCCTCTTTCCTGCTGTGTGTGAGTGGGACTCAGTTCCACTACAGCTGGTATGAATAGAGTCCTGGATTGAATTGCCTCTTTCCTGGTTAGTGAGTGGGGCTCAGTCCCACTCCAGCTGGTATTTATTGAGGTCTGGATTGAATTGCCTCTTTCCTGGTCTATGAGTGGGACTCAGTCCCTCTCCAGCTGGTGTGAATAAGAGGTCTGGATTGAATTGACTCTTTACTGGTGAGTGAGTGGGACTCAGTACCACTCCAGCTGGTATTAATAGAGGTCTGGATTGAATTGCCTCTTTCCTGGTGTGTGAGTGGGACTCAGTCCCACTCCAGCTGGTATTTATCGAGGTCTGGATTGAATTGCCTCTTTCCTGGTGTGTGAGTTGGACTCAGTACCACTCCAGCTGGTATTTATAGAGGTCTGGATTGAATTGGCTCTTTCCTGGTGAGTGAATGGAGCTCAGTACCATTCCAGCTGGTATTAATAGAGGTCTGGTTTGAATTGGCTCTTTCCTGGTGATTGAGTGGGGCACAGTTCCACTCCAGCTGGTATTAATAGAGGCCTGGTTTGAATTGGCTCCTTCCTGGTGAGTGAGTGGGGCTCAGTACCACTCCAGCTGGTATTAGTAGAGGACTGGATTGAATTGGCTCTTTCCTGGTTTGTGAGTGGGACTCAGTACCCCTCCAGCTGGTGTTAATAGAGGTTTGGTTTGAATTGGCTCTTTCCTGGTGATTGAGTGGGGCTCAGTTCCACTCCAGCTGGTATTAATAGAGGCCTGTATTTAATTATCACTTTCCTGGTGTGTGAGTGGGACTCGGTAACACTGCAGCTGGTATTTATAGAGGTGTGGATTGAATTGTCTCTTTCCTGGTGTGTGAGTGGGACTCAGAACCACTCCAGCTTGTATTAACAGAGGTCTGGTTTGAATTGCCTCTTTCCTGGTGTGTGACTGAGTCTCAGTACCACTCCAGCTGGTATTAATAGAGGTCTGGATTGATTTGGCTCTTTCCTGGTGTTTGAGTGGGACTCAGTGCGACTCCAGCTGGTATTCATAGAGACCTGGATTGAATTGGCTCTTTCCTGGTGTTTCAGTGAGACTCAGTTCCACTCCAGCTGGTATTAATAGTGGCCTGGTTTGAATTGAATCTTTCCTGGTGTGTGAGTGGGACTCAGTTCCACTCCAGCTGGTATTAATAGTGGCCTGGTTTGAATTGAATCTTTCCTGGTGTGTGAGTGGGGCTCAGTACCACTCCAGCTGGTATTTTTAGAGGTGTGGATTGAATTGCCTCTTTCCTGGTGTGTGAGTGGGACTCAGTACTACTCCAGCTGTTATTAATAGAGGTCTGAATTGATTTGGCTCTTTCCTGGTGTGTGAGTGGGGATCAGTGCCACTCCAGCTTGTTTTTATCGAGGCCTGGATTGAATTGCCTCTTTCCTGGTGTGTGAGTGGGACTCAGTACCAGTCCAGCTGGTATTAATAGAGGTCTGGATTGATTTAGGCTCTTTCCTGGTGTTTGAGTGAGACTCAGTGCCACTCCAGCTGTTATTAATAGTGGTCTGGATTTAATTAGCTCTTTCCTGGTGCGTGAGTGGGACTCACTACCACTCCAGCTGTTATTAATTGAGGTCTGGATTTAATTGGCTCTTTCCTGGTGTGTGGGTGGGGCTCAGTACCACTCCAGCTGGTATTAATTGAGGTCTGGATTTAATTGGCTCTTTCCTGGTGTGTGAGTGGGGCTCAGTGCCACTCCAGCTGGTATTAATAGTGGTCTGGATTTAATTGGCTCTTTCCTGGTGTGTGAGTGGGACTCAGTACCACTCCAGCTGGTATTAATAGAGACCTGGATTGAATTGACTCTCTCCTGGTGTGAGAGTGGGACTCAGTACCACTCCAGCTGGTATTAATAGAAACATGGTTTGAATTGGCTCTTTCCTGGTGTGAGAGTGGGACTCAGTACCACTCCAGCTGGTATTAATATGGGTCTGGATTTAATTGGCTCTTTCCTGGTGTGTGAGTGGGACTCAGTACCACTCCAGCTGGTATTAATTGAGGACTGGATTTAATTGGCTCTTTCCTGGTGTGTGAATGGGACTCAGTGCCACTCCAGCTGGTATTAATAGAGACCTGGATTGAATTGACTCTTTCCTGGTGTGTGAGTGGGGCTCAGTACCACTCCAGCTGGTATTAATAGAGGTCAGGACTGAATTGGCTCTTTCCTGGTGTGTGAGTGGGACTCAGTGCGACTCCAGCTGGTATTAATAGAGGTCTGTATTGATTTGGCTCTTTCCTGGTGTTTGAGTGGGACTCAGTGCGACTCCAGCTGGTATTCATAGAGACCTGGATTGAATTGGCTCTTTCCTGGTGTTTCAGTGAGACTCAGTTCCACTCCAGCTGGTATTAATAGTGGCCTGGTTTGAATTGAATCTTTCCTGGTGTGTGAGTGGGACTCAGTTCCACTCCAGCTGGTATTAATAGTGGCCTGGTTTGAATTGAATCTTTCCTGGTGTGTGAGTGGGGCTCAGTACCACTCCAGCTGGTATTTTTAGAGGTGTGGATTGAATTGCCTCTTTCCTGGTGTGTGAGTGGGACTCAGTACTACTCCAGCTGTTATTAATAGAGGTCTGAATTGATTTGGCTCTTTCCTGGTGTGTGAGAGGGGCTCAGTGCCACTCCAGCTTGTTTTTATCGAGGCCTGGATTGAATTGCCTCTTTCCTGGTGTGTGAGTGGGACTCAGTACCACTCCAGCTGGTATTTATAGAGGTGTGGATTGAATTGTCTCTTTCCTGGTGTGTGAGTGGGACTCAGAACCACTCCAGCTTGTATTAACAGAGGTCTGGTTTGAATTGCCTCTTTCCTGGTGTGTGACTGAGTCTCAGTACCACTCCAGCTGGTATTAATAGAGGTCTGGATTGATTTGGCTCTTTCCTGGTGTTTGAGTGGAACTCAGTGCGACTCCAGCTGGTATTTATAGAGACCTGGATTGAATTGGCTCTTTCCTGGTGTTTCAGTGAGACTCAGTTCCACTCCAGCTGGTATTAATAGTGGCCTGGTTTGAATTGAATCTTTCCTGGTGTGTGAGTGGGACTCAGTTCCACTCCAGCTGGTATTAATAGTGGCCTGGTTTGAATTGAATCTTTCCTGGTGTGTGAGTGGGGCTCAGTACCACTCCAGCTGGTATTTTTAGAGGTGTGGATTGAATTGCCTCTTTCCTGGTGTGTGAGTGGGACTCAGTACTACTCCAGCTGTTATTAATAGAGGTCTGAATTGATTTGGCTCTTTCCTGGTGTGTGAGTGGGGCTCAGTGCCACTCCAGCTTGTTTTTATCGAGGCCTGGATTGAATTGCCTCTTTCCTGGTGTGTGAGTGGGACTCAGTACCAGTCCAGCTGGTATTAATAGAGGTCTGGATTGATTTAGGCTCTTTCCTGGTGTTTGAGTGAGACTCAGTGCCACTCCAGCTGTTATTAATAGTGGTCTGGATTTAATTAGCTCTTTCCTGGTGCGTGAGTGGGACTCACTACCACTCCAGCTGTTATTAATTGAGGTCTGGATTTAATTGGCTCTTTCCTGGTGTGTGGGTGGGGCTCAGTACCACTCCAGCTGGTATTAATTGAGGTCTGGATTTAATTGGCTCTTTCCTGGTGTGTGAGTGGGGCTCAGTGCCACTCCAGCTGGTATTAATAGTGGTCTGGATTTAATTGGCTGTTTCCTGGTGTGTGAGTGGGACTCAGTACCACTCCAGCTGGTATTAATAGAGACCTGGATTGAATTGACTCTCTCCTGGTGTGAGAGTGGGACTCAGTACCACTCCAGCTGGTATTAATAGAAACATGGTTTGAATTGGCTCTTTCCTGGTGTGAGAGTGGGACTCAGTACCACTCCAGCTGGTATTAATATGGGTCTGGATTTAATTGGCTCTTTCCTGGGGTGCGAGTGGGACTCAGTACCACTCCAGCTGGTATTAATTGAGGACTGGATTTAATTGGCTCTTTCCTGGTGTGTGAATGGGACTCAGTGCCACTCCAGCTGGTATTAATAGAGACCTGGATTGAATTGACTCTTTCCTGGTGTGTGAGTGGGGCTCAGTACCACTCCAGCTGGTATTAATAGAGGTCAGGACTGAATTGGCTCTTTCCTGGTGTGTGAGTGGGACTCAGTGCGACTCCAGCTGGTATTAATAGAGGTCTGTATTGATTTGGCTCTTTCCTGGTGTTTGAGTGGGACTCAGTGCGACTCCAGCTGGTATTCATAGAGACCTGGATTGAATTGGCTCTTTCCTGGTGTTTCAGTGAGACTCAGTTCCACTCCAGCTGGTATTAATAGTGGCCTGGTTTGAATTGAATCTTTCCTGGTGTGTGAGTGGGACTCAGTTCCACTCCAGCTGGTATTAATAGTGGCCTGGTTTGAATTGAATCTTTCCTGGTGTGTGAGTGGGGCTCAGTACCACTCCAGCTGGTATTTTTAGAGGTGTGGATTGAATTGCCTCTTTCCTGGTGTGTGAGTGGGACTCAGTACTACTCCAGCTGTTATTAATAGAGGTCTGAATTGATTTGGCTCTTTCCTGGTGTGTGAGTGGGGCTCAGTGCCACTCCAGCTTGTTTTTATCGAGGCCTGGATTGAATTGCCTCTTTCCTGGTGTGTGAGTGGGACTCAGTACCACTCCAGCTGGTATTAATTGAGGACTGGATTTAATTGGCTCTTTCCTGGTGTGTGAATGGGACTCAGTGCCACTCCAGCTGGTATTAATAGAGACCTGGATTGAATTGACTCTTTCCTGGTGTGTGAGTGGGGCTCAGTACCACTCCAGCTGGTATTAATAGAGGTCAGGACTGAATTGGCTCTTTCCTGGTGTGCGAGTGGGACTCAGTTCCACTCCAGCTGGTATTAGTAGTGGCCTGGTTTGAATTGACTCTTTCCTGGTGTGTGAGTGGGACTCAGTTCCACTCCAGCTGGTATTAATAGGGGCCTGGTTTGAATTGAATTTTTCCTGGTGTGTGAATGGGGCTCAGTACCATTCCAGCTGGTATTAATAGAGGCCTGGTTTGAATTGACTCTTTCCTGGTGTGTGAGTGAGACTCAGTTCCACTCCAGCTGGTATTAATGGAGGCCTGGTTTGAATTGCATCTTTCCTGGTGTGTGAGTGGGGCTCAGTACCACTCCAGCTGGTATTTTTAGAGGTGTGGATTGAATTGCCTCTTTCCTGGTGTGTGAGTGGGACTCAGTACCAGTCCAGCTGGTATTAATAGAGGTCTGGATTGATTTAGGCTGTTTCCTGGTGTTTGAGTGAGACTCAGTACCACTCCAGCTGGTATTAATTGAGGTCTGGATTTAATTGGCTCTTTCCTGGTGTGTGGGTGGGGCTCAGTACCACTCCAGCTGGTATTAATAGTGGTCTGGATTTAATTGGCTCTTTCCTGGTGAGTGAGTGGGACTCAGTACCACTCCAGCTGTTATTAATAGTGGTTTGGATTTAATTGGCTCTTTCCTGGTGAGTGAGTGGGACTCAGTACCACTCCAGCTGTTATTAATTGAGGTCTGGATTTAATTGGCTCTTTCCTGGTGTGTGAGTGGGGCTCAGTGCCAGTCCAGCTGGCATTAATAGTGGTCTGGATTTAATTGGCTCTTTCCTGGTGTGTGAGTGGGACTCAGGACCACTCCAGCTGGTATTAAAAGAGACCTGGATTGAATTGACTCTCTCCTGGTGTGAGAGTGTTACTCAGTACCACTGCAGCTGGTATTAATAGAAACCTGATTTGAATTTGCTCTGTCCTGGTGTGTGAGTGGGACTCAGTACCACTCCAGCTGGTATTAATAGAGACCTGGATTGAATTGACTCTTTCCTGGTGTGAGAGTGGGACTCAGTACCACTCTAGCTGGTATTAATAGAAACCTGGTTTGAATTGGCTCTGTCCTGGTGTGAGAGTTGGACTCAGTACCACTCCAGCTGGTATTAATATGGGTCCGGATTTAATTGGCTCTTTCCTGGTGTGTGAGTGGGACTCAGTACCACTCCAGCTGGTATTAATTGAGGACTGGATTTAATTGGCTCTTTCCTGGTGTGTGAATGGGACTCAGTGCCACTCCAGTTGGTATTAATAGAGACCTGGATTGAATTGACTCTTTCCTGGTGTGTGAGTGGGGCTCAGTACCACTCCAGCTGGTATTAATAGAGGTCAGGACTGAATTGGCACTTTCCTGGTGTGTGAGTGGGACTCAGTTCCACTCCAGCTGGTATTAATAGTGGCCTGGTTTGAATTGACTCTTTCCTGGTGTGTAAGTGGGACTCAGTTCCACTCCAGCTGGTATTAATAGAGGCCTGGTTTGAATTGAATTTTTCCTGGTGTGTGAGTGGGGCTCAGTACCATTCCAGCTGGTATTAACAGAGGCCTGGTTTGAATTGACTCTTTCCTGGTGTGTGAGTGAGACTCAGTTAAACTCCAGCTGGTATTAATAGAGGCCTGGTTTGAATTGAATCTTTCCTGGTGTGTGAGTGGGGCTCAGTACCACTCCAGCTGGTATTTTTAGAGGTGTGGATTGAATTGCCTCTTTCCTGGTGTGTGAGTGGGACTCAGTACCAGTCCAGCTGGTATTAATAGAGGTCTGGATTGATTTAGGCTCTTTCCTGGTGTTTGAGTGAGACTCAGTACCACTCCAGCTGGTATTAATTGAGGTCTGGATTTAATTGGCTCTTTCCTGGTGTGTGGGTGGGGCTCAGTACCACTCCAGCTGGTATTAATAGTGGTCTGCATTTAATTGGCTCTTTCCTGGTGAGTGAGAGGGACTCAGTACCACTCCAGCTGTTATTAATAGTGGTTTGGATTTAATTGGCTCTTTGCTGGTGAGTGAGTGGGACTCAGTACCACTCCAGCTGTTATTAATTGAGGTCTGGATTTAATTGGCTCTTTCCTGGTGCGTGAGTGGGGCTCAGTGCCACTCCAGCTGGTATTAATAGTGATCTGGATTTAATTGGCTCTTTCCTGGTGTGTGAGTGGGACTCAGTACCACTCCAGCTGGTATTAATAGAGACCTGGATTGAATTGACTCTCTCCTGGTGTGAGAGTGGGACTCAGTACCACTCCAGCTGGTATTAATAGAAACCTGATTTGAATTGGCTCTGTCCTGGTGTGAGAGTGGGACTCAGGACCACTCCAGCTGGTATTAAAAGAGACCTGGATTGAATTGACTCTCTCCTGGTGTGAGAGTGGGACTCAGTACCACTCCAGCTGGTATTAATAGAAACCTGATTTGAATTGGCTCTGTCCTGGTGTGTGAGTGGGACTCAGTACCACTCCAGCTGGTATTAATGGAGACCTGGATTGAATTGACTCTTTCCTGGTGTGAGAGTGGGACTCAGTACCACTCCAGCTGGTATTAATAGAAACCTGGTTTGAATTGGCTCTGTCCTGGTGTGAGAGATGGACTCAGTACCACTCCAGCTGTTATTAATATGGGTCTGGATTTAATTGGCTCTTTCCTGGTGTGAGAGTGGGACTCAGTACCACTCCAGCTGGTATTAATTGAGGACCGGATTTAGTTGGCTCTTTCCTGGTGTGTGAATGGGACTCAGTGCCACTCCAGCTGGTATTAATAGAGACCTGGATTGAATTGGCTCTGTCCTGGTGTGAGAGTGGGACTCAGTACCACTCTAGCTGGTATTAATATGGGTCTGGATTTAATTGGCTCTTTCCTGATGTGAGAGAGGGACTCAGTACCACTCCAGCTGGTATTAATAGAGACCTGGATTGAATTGACTCTCTCCTCGTGTGAGAGTGGGACTCAGTACCACTCCAGCTGGTATTAATAGAAACATGGTTTGAATTGGCTCTGTCCTGGTGTGAGAGTGGGACTCAGTACCACTCCAGCTGGTATTAATATGGGTCTGGATTTAATTGGCTCTTTCCTGGTGTGTGAGTGGGACTCAGTACGACTCCAGCTGGTACTAATTGAGGACTGGATTTAATTGGCTCTTTCCTGGTGTGTGAGTGGGGCTCAGTACCACTCCAGCTGGTATTAATAGAGGTCAGGACTGAATTGGCTGTTTCCTGGTGTGTGAGTGGGACTCAGTTCCACTCCAGCCTGTATTAATAGTGGCCTGGTTTGAATTGACTCTTTCCTGGTGTGTGAGTGGGACTCAGTTCCACTCCAGCTGGTATTAATAGAGGCCTGGTTTGAATTGAATTTTTCCTGGTGTGTGAGTGGGGCTCAGTACCATTCCAGCTGGTATTAATAGAGGCCTGATTGGAATTGACTCTTTCCTGGTGTGTGAGTGGGGCTCAGTACCACTCCAGCTGGTATTTTTAGAGGTGTGGATTGAATTGCCTCTTTCCTGGTGTGTGAGTGGGACTCAGTACCACTCCAGCTGGTATTAATTGAGGTCTGGATTGATTTAGGCTCTTTCCTGGTGTGTGGGTGGGGCTCAGTACCACTCCAGCTGGTATTAATAGTGGTCTGGATTTAATTGGCTCTTTCCTGGTGAGTGAGTGGGACTCAGTACCACTCCAGCAGTTATTAATAGTGGTTTGGATTTAATTGGCTCTTTCCTGGTGAGTGAGTGGGACTCAGTACAACTCCAGCTGTTATTAATAGTGGTCTGGATTTAATTGGCTCTTTCCTGGTGTGTGAGTGGGACTCAGTACCACTCCAGCTGGTATTAATAGTAGTCTGGATTTAATTGGCTCTTTCCTGGTGTGTGAGTGGGACTCAGTACCACTCCAGCTGGTATTAATAGAGACCTGGATTGAATTGACTCTCTCCTGGTGTGAGAGTGGGACTCAGTACCACTCCAGCTGGTATTAATAGAAACCTGATTTGAATTGGCTCTGTCCTGGTGTGAGAGTGGGACTCAGGACCACTCCAGCTGGTATTAAAATAGACCTGGATTGAATTGACTCTCTCCGGGTGTGAGAGTGGGACTCAGTACCACTCCAGCTGGTATTAATAGAAACCTGATTTGAATTGACTCTGTCCTGGTGTGTGAGTGGGACTCAGTACCACTCCAGCTGGTATTAATAGAGACCTGGATTGAATTGACTCTTTCCTGGTGTGAGAGTGGGACTCAGTACCACTCCAGCTGGTATTAATATGGGTCTGAATTTAATTGGCTCTGTCCTGGTGTGAGAGTGGGACTCAGTACCACTCCAGCTGGTATTAATTGAGAACTGGATTTAATTGGCTCTTTCCTGGTGAGTGAATGGGACTCAGTGCCACTCCAGCTGGTATTAATAGAGACCTGGATTGAATTGGCTCTGTCCTGATGTGAGAGTGGGACTCAGTACCACTCCAGCTGGTATTAATATGGGTCTGGATTTAATTGGCTCTTTCCTGGTGTGAGAGTGGGACTCAGTACCACTCCAGCTGGTATTAATTGAGGACTGGATTTAATTGGCTCTTTCCTGTTGTGTGAATGGGACTCAGTGCCACTCCAGCTGGTATTAATAGAGACCTGGATTGAATTGACTCTCTCCTGGTTTGTGAGTGGGGCTCAGTACCACTCCAGCTGGTATTAATAGAGGTCAGGACTGAATTGGCTCTTTCCTGGTGTGTGAGTGGGGCTCAGTACCACTCCAGCTGGTATTAATAGAGGTCAGGACTGAATTGGCTCTTTCCTGGTGTGTGAGTGGGACTCAGTTCCAATCCAGCTGGTATTAATAGTGGCCTGGTTTGAATTGACTCTTTCCTGGTGTGTGAGTGGGGCTCAGTACCACTTCAGCTGGTATTTGTAGAGGTGTGGATTGAATTGCCTCTTTCCTGGTGTGTGAGTGGGACTCAGTACCACTCCAGCTGGTATTTTTAGAGGTGTGGATTGAATTGCCTCTTTCCTGGTGTGTGCGTGGGACTCAGTACCACTCCAGCTGGTATTAATAGAGGTCTGGATTGCTTTGGCTCTTTTCTGGTGTGTGAGTGGGGCTCAGTACCACTCCAGCTGGTATTAATAGAGGTCTGGATTGATTTAGGCTCTTTCCTGGCGTTTGAGTGAGACTCAGTACCACTCCAGCTGGTATTAATGGAGGTCTGGATTGATTTAGGCTCTTTCCTGGTGTTTGAGTGAGACTCAGTGCCACTCCAGCTTGTTTTTATCGAGGCCTGGATTGAATTGCCTCTTTCCTGGTGTCTGAGTGGGACTCAGTCCCACTCCAGTTGGTATTAAGAGGTCTGGATTGAATTGCCTCTTTCCTGGTGTGTAAGTGGGACTCAGTTCCACTCCAGCTGGTATTAATAGAGGCCTGGTTTGAATTGAATTTTTCCTGGTGTGTGAGTGGGGCTCAGTACCATTCCAGCTGGTATTAACAGAGGCCTGGTTTGAATTGACTCTTTCCTGGTGTGTGAGTGAGACTCAGTTCCACTCCAGCTGGTATTAATGGAGGCCTGGTTTGAATTGCATCTTTCCTGGTGTGTGAGTGGGGCTCAGTACCACTCCAGCTGGTATTTTTAGAGGTGTGGATTGAATTGCCTCTTTCCTGGTGTGTGAGTGGGACACAGTACCAGTCCAGCTGGTATTAATAGAGGTCTGGATTGATTTAGGCTCTTTCCTGGTGTTTGAGTGAGACTCAGTACCACTCCAGCTGGTATTAATTGAGGTCTGGATTTAATTGGCTCTTTCCTGGTGTGTGGGTGGGGCTCAGTACCACTCCAGCTGGTATTAATAGTGGTCTGCATTTAATTGGCTCTTTCCTGGTGAGTGAGTGGGACTCAGTACCACTCCAGCTGTTATTAATAGTGGTTTGGATTTAATTGGCCCTTTGCTGGTGAGTGAGTGGGACTCAGTACCACTCCAGCTGTTATTAATTGAGGTCTGGATTTAATTGGCTCTTTCCTGGTGTTTGAGTGGGACTCAGTGCGACTCCAGCTGGTATTCATAGAGACCTGGATTGAATTGGCTCTTTCCTGGTGTTTCAGTGAGACTCAGTTCCACTCCAGCTGGTATTAATAGTGGCCTGGTTTGAATTGAATCTTTCCTGGTGTGTGAGTGGGACTCAGTTCCACTCCAGCTGGTATTAATAGTGGCCTGGTTTGAATTGAATCTTTCCTGGTGTGTGAGTGGGGCTCAGTACCACTCCAGCTGGTATTTTTAGAGGTGTGGATTGAATTGCCTCTTTCCTGGTGTGTGAGTGGGACTCAGTACTACTCCAGCTGTTATTAATAGAGGTCTGAATTGATTTGGCTCTTTCCTGGTGTGTGAGTGGGGCTCAGTGCCACTCCAGCTTGTTTTTATCGAGGCCTGGATTGAATTGCCTCTTTCCTGGTGTGTGAGTGGGACTCAGTACCACTCCAGCTGGTATTAATTGAGGACTGGATTTAATTGGCTCTTTCCTGGTGTGTGAATGGGACTCAGTGCCACTCCAGCTGGTATTAATAGAGACCTGGATTGAATTGACTCTT
The DNA here is from genome assembly GCF_036365525.1 of Heterodontus francisci. Lineage (NCBI taxonomy): Eukaryota > Metazoa > Chordata > Chondrichthyes > Heterodontiformes > Heterodontidae > Heterodontus > Heterodontus francisci. Next base: position 5,958,292 of record NW_027141820.1, read on the forward strand.
TCCTGGTGTGTGAGTGGGGCTCAGTACCACTCCAGCTGGTATTAATAGAGGTCAGGACTGAATTGGCTCTTTCCTGGTGTGCGAGTGGGACTCAGTTCCACTCCAGCTGGTATTAGTAGTGGCCTGGTTTGAATTGACTCTTTCCTGGTGTGTGAGTGGGACTCAGTTCCACTCCAGCTGGTATTAATAGGGGCCTGGTTTGAATTGAATTTTTCCTGGTGTGTGAATGGGGCTCAGTACCATTCCAGCTGGTATTAATAGAGGCCTGGTTTGAATTGACTCTTTCCTGGTGTGTGAGTGAGACTCAGTTCCACTCCAGCTGGTATTAATGGAGGCCTGGTTTGAATTGCATCTTTCCTGGTGTGTGAGTGGGGCTCAGTACCACTCCAGCTGGTATTTTTAGAGGTGTGGATTGAATTGCCTCTTTCCTGGTGTGTGAGTGGGACTCAGTACCAGTCCAGCTGGTATTAATAGAGGTCTGGATTGATTTAGGCTCTTTCCTGGTGTTTGAGTGAGACTCAGTACCACTCCAGCTGGTATTAATTGAGGTCTGGATTTAATTGGCTCTTTCCTGGTGTGTGGGTGGGGCTCAGTACCACTCCAGCTGGTATTAATAGTGGTCTGGATTTAATTGGCTCTTTCCTGGTGAGTGAGTGGGACTCAGTACCACTCCAGCTGTTATTAATAGTGGTTTGGATTTAATTGGCTCTTTCCTGGTGAGTGAGTGGGACTCAGTACCACTCCAGCTGTTATTAATTGAGGTCTGGATTTAATTGGCTCTTTCCTGGTGTGTGAGTGGGGCTCAGTGCCAGTCCAGCTGGCATTAATAGTGGTCTGGATTTAATTGGCTCTTTCCTGGTGTGTGAGTGGGACTCAGGACCACTCCAGCTGGTATTAAAAGAGACCTGGATTGAATTGACTCTCTCCTGGTGTGAGAGTGTTACTCAGTACCACTGCAGCTGGTATTAATAGAAACCTGATTTGAATTTGCTCTGTCCTGGTGTGTGAGTGGGACTCAGTACCACTCCAGCTGGTATTAATAGAGACCTGGATTGAATTGACTCTTTCCTGGTGTGAGAGTGGGACTCAGTACCACTCTAGCTGGTATTAATAGAAACCTGGTTTGAATTGGCTCTGTCCTGGTGTGAGAGTTGGACTCAGTACCACTCCAGCTGGTATTAATATGGGTCCGGATTTAATTGGCTCTTTCCTGGTGTGTGAGTGGGACTCAGTACCACTCCAGCTGGTATTAATTGAGGACTGGATTTAATTGGCTCTTTCCTGGTGTGTGAATGGGACTCAGTGCCACTCCAGTTGGTATTAATAGAGACCTGGATTGAATTGACTCTTTCCTGGTGTGTGAGTGGGGCTCAGTACCACTCCAGCTGGTATTAATAGAGGTCAGGACTGAATTGGCACTTTCCTGGTGTGTGAGTGGGACTCAGTTCCACTCCAGCTGGTATTAATAGTGGCCTGGTTTGAATTGACTCTTTCCTGGTGTGTAAGTGGGACTCAGTTCCACTCCAGCTGGTATTAATAGAGGCCTGGTTTGAATTGAATTTTTCCTGGTGTGTGAGTGGGGCTCAGTACCATTCCAGCTGGTATTAACAGAGGCCTGGTTTGAATTGACTCTTTCCTGGTGTGTGAGTGAGACTCAGTTAAACTCCAGCTGGTATTAATAGAGGCCTGGTTTGAATTGAATCTTTCCTGGTGTGTGAGTGGGGCTCAGTACCACTCCAGCTGGTATTTTTAGAGGTGTGGATTGAATTGCCTCTTTCCTGGTGTGTGAGTGGGACTCAGTACCAGTCCAGCTGGTATTAATAGAGGTCTGGATTGATTTAGGCTCTTTCCTGGTGTTTGAGTGAGACTCAGTACCACTCCAGCTGGTATTAATTGAGGTCTGGATTTAATTGGCTCTTTCCTGGTGTGTGGGTGGGGCTCAGTACCACTCCAGCTGGTATTAATAGTGGTCTGCATTTAATTGGCTCTTTCCTGGTGAGTGAGAGGGACTCAGTACCACTCCAGCTGTTATTAATAGTGGTTTGGATTTAATTGGCTCTTTGCTGGTGAGTGAGTGGGACTCAGTACCACTCCAGCTGTTATTAATTGAGGTCTGGATTTAATTGGCTCTTTCCTGGTGCGTGAGTGGGGCTCAGTGCCACTCCAGCTGGTATTAATAGTGATCTGGATTTAATTGGCTCTTTCCTGGTGTGTGAGTGGGACTCAGTACCACTCCAGCTGGTATTAATAGAGACCTGGATTGAATTGACTCTCTCCTGGTGTGAGAGTGGGACTCAGTACCACTCCAGCTGGTATTAATAGAAACCTGATTTGAATTGGCTCTGTCCTGGTGTGAGAGTGGGACTCAGGACCACTCCAGCTGGTATTAAAAGAGACCTGGATTGAATTGACTCTCTCCTGGTGTGAGAGTGGGACTCAGTACCACTCCAGCTGGTATTAATAGAAACCTGATTTGAATTGGCTCTGTCCTGGTGTGTGAGTGGGACTCAGTACCACTCCAGCTGGTATTAATGGAGACCTGGATTGAATTGACTCTTTCCTGGTGTGAGAGTGGGACTCAGTACCACTCCAGCTGGTATTAATAGAAACCTGGTTTGAATTGGCTCTTTCCTGGTGTGAGAGATGGACTCAGTACCACTCCAGCTGTTATTAATATGGGTCTGGATTTAATTGGCTCTTTCCTGGTGTGAGAGTGGGACTCAGTACCACTCCAGCTGGTATTAATTGAGGACCGGATTTAGTTGGCTCTTTCCTGGTGTGTGAATGGGACTCAGTGCCACTCCAGCTGGTATTAATAGAGACCTGGATTGAATTGGCTCTGTCCTGGTGTGAGAGTGGGACTCAGTACCACTCTAGCTGGTATTAATATGGGTCTGGATTTAATTGGCTCTTTCCTGATGTGAGAGAGGGACTCAGTACCACTCCAGCTGGTATTAATAGAGACCTGGATTGAATTGACTCTCTCCTCGTGTGAGAGTGGGACTCAGTACCACTCCAGCTGGTATTAATAGAAACATGGTTTGAATTGGCTCTGTCCTGGTGTGAGAGTGGGACTCAGTACCACTCCAGCTGGTATTAATATGGGTCTGGATTTAATTGGCTCTTTCCTGGTGTGTGAGTGGGACTCAGTACCACTCCAGCTGGTACTAATTGAGGACTGGATTTAATTGGCTCTTTCCTGGTGTGTGAGTGGGGCTCAGTACCACTCCAGCTGGTATTAATAGAGGTCAGGACTGAATTGGCTGTTTCCTGGTGTGTGAGTGGGACTCAGTTCCACTCCAGCCTGTATTAATAGTGGCCTGGTTTGAATTGACTCTTTCCTGGTGTGTGAGTGGGACTCAGTTCCACTCCAGCTGGTATTAATAGAGGCCTGGTTTGAATTGAATTTTTCCTGGTGTGTGAGTGGGGCTCAGTACCATTCCAGCTGGTATTAATAGAGGCCTGATTGGAATTGACTCTTTCCTGGTGTGTGAGTGGGGCTCAGTACCACTCCAGCTGGTATTTTTAGAGGTGTGGATTGAATTGCCTCTTTCCTGGTGTGTGAGTGGGACTCAGTACCACTCCAGCTGGTATTAATTGAGGTCTGGATTGATTTAGGCTCTTTCCTGGTGTGTGGGTGGGGCTCAGTACCACTCCAGCTGGTATTAATAGTGGTCTGGATTTAATTGGCTCTTTCCTGGTGAGTGAGTGGGACTCAGTACCACTCCAGCAGTTATTAATAGTGGTTTGGATTTAATTGGCTCTTTCCTGGTGAGTGAGTGGGACTCAGTACAACTCCAGCTGTTATTAATAGTGGTCTGGATTTAATTGGCTCTTTCCTGGTGTGTGAGTGGGACTCAGTACCACTCCAGCTGGTATTAATAGTCGTCTGGATTTAATTGGCTCTTTCCTGGTGTGTGAGTGGGACTCAGTACCACTCCAGCTGGTATTAATAGAGACCTGGATTGAATTGACTCTCTCCTGGTGTGAGAGTGGGACTCAGTACCACTCCAGCTGGTATTAATAGAAACCTGATTTGAATTGGCTCTGTCCTGGTGTGAGAGTGGGACTCAGGACCACTCCAGCTGGTATTAAAATAGACCTGGATTGAATTGACTCTCTCCGGGTGTGAGAGTGGGACTCAGTACCACTCCAGCTGGTATTAATAGAAACCTGATTTGAATTGACTCTGTCCTGGTGTGTGAGTGGGACTCAGTACCACTCCAGCTGGTATTAATAGAGACCTGGATTGAATTGACTCTTTCCTGGTGTGAGAGTGGGACTCAGTACCACTCCAGCTGGTATTAATATGGGTCTGAATTTAATTGGCTCTGTCCTGGTGTGAGAGTGGGACTCAGTACCACTCCAGCTGGTATTAATTGAGAACTGGATTTAATTGGCTCTTTCCTGGTGAGTGAATGGGACTCAGTGCCACTCCAGCTGGTATTAATAGAGACCTGGATTGAACTGGCTCTGTCCTGATGTGAGAGTGGGACTCAGTACCACTCCAGCTGGTATTAATATGGGTCTGGATTTAATTGGCTCTTTCCTGGTGTGAGAGTGGGACTCAGTACCACTCCAGCTGGTATTAATTGAGGACTGGATTTAATTGGCTCTTTCCTGTTGTGTGAATGGGACTCAGTGCCACTCCAGCTGGTATTAATAGAGACCTGGATTGAATTGACTCTCTCCTGGTTTGTGAGTGGGGCTCAGTACCACTCCAGCTGGTATTAATAGAGGTCAGGACTGAATTGGCTCTTTCCTGGTGTGTGAGTGGGGCTCAGTACCACTCCAGCTGGTATTAATAGAGGTCAGGACTGAATTGGCTCTTTCCTGGTGTGTGAGTGGGACTCAGTTCCAATCCAGCTGGTATTAATAGTGGCCTGGTTTGAATTGACTCTTTCCTGGTGTGTGAGTGGGGCTCAGTACCACTTCAGCTGGTATTTGTAGAGGTGTGGATTGAATTGCCTCTTTCCTGGTGTGTGAGTGGGACTCAGTACCACTCCAGCTGGTATTTTTAGAGGTGTGGATTGAATTGCCTCTTTCCTGGTGTGTGCGTGGGACTCAGTACCACTCCAGCTGGTATTAATAGAGGTCTGGATTGCTTTGGCTCTTTTCTGGTGTGTGAGTGGGGCTCAGTACCACTCCAGCTGGTATTAATAGAGGTCTGGATTGATTTAGGCTCTTTCCTGGCGTTTGAGTGAGACTCAGTACCACTCCAGCTGGTATTAATGGAGGTCTGGATTGATTTAGGCTCTTTCCTGGTGTTTGAGTGAGACTCAGTGCCACTCCAGCTTGTTTTTATCGAGGCCTGGATTGAATTGCCTCTTTCCTGGTGTCTGAGTGGGACTCAGTCCCACTCCAGTTGGTATTAAGAGGTCTGGATTGAATTGCCTCTTTCCTGGTGTGTAAGTGGGACTCAGTTCCACTCCAGCTGGTATTAATAGAGGCCTGGTTTGAATTGAATTTTTCCTGGTGTGTGAGTGGGGCTCAGTACCATTCCAGCTGGTATTAACAGAGGCCTGGTTTGAATTGACTCTTTCCTGGTGTGTGAGTGAGACTCAGTTCCACTCCAGCTGGTATTAATGGAGGCCTGGTTTGAATTGCATCTTTCCTGGTGTGTGAGTGGGGCTCAGTACCACTCCAGCTGGTATTTTTAGAGGTGTGGATTGAATTGCCTCTTTCCTGGTGTGTGAGTGGGACACAGTACCAGTCCAGCTGGTATTAATAGAGGTCTGGATTGATTTAGGCTCTTTCCTGGTGTTTGAGTGAGACTCAGTACCACTCCAGCTGGTATTAATTGAGGTCTGGATTTAATTGGCTCTTTCCTGGTGTGTGGGTGGGGCTCAGTACCACTCCAGCTGGTATTAATAGTGGTCTGCATTTAATTGGCTCTTTCCTGGTGAGTGAGTGGGACTCAGTACCACTCCAGCTGTTATTAATAGTGGTTTGGATTTAATTGGCCCTTTGCTGGTGAGTGAGTGGGACTCAGTACCACTCCAGCTGTTATTAATTGAGGTCTGGATTTAATTGGCTCTTTCCTGGTGTGTGAGTGGGGCTCAGTGCCACTCCAGCTGGTATTAATAGTGATCTGGATTTAATTGGCTCTTTCCTGGTGTGTGAGTGGGACTCAGTACCACTCCAGCTGGTATTAATAGAGACCTGGATTGAATTGACTCTCTCCTGGTGTGAGAGTGGGACTCAGTACCACTCCAGCTGGTATTAATAGAAACCTGATTTGAATTGGCTCTGTCCTGGTGTGAGAGTGGGACTCAGGACCACTCCAGCTGGTATTAAAAGAGACCTGGATTGAATTGACTCTCTCCTGGTGTGAGAGTGGGACTCAGTACCACTCCAGCTGGTATTAATAGAAACCTGATTTGAATTGGCTCTGTCCTGGTGTGTGAGTGGGACTCAGTACCACTCCAGCTGGTATTAATGGAGACCTGGATTGAATTGACTCTTTCCTGGTGTGAGAGTGGGACTCAGTACCACTCCAGCTGGTATTAATAGAAACCTGGTTTGAATTGGCTCTGTCCTGGTGTGAGAGATGGACTCAGTACCACTCCAGCTGGTATTAATATGGGTCTGGATTTAATTGGCTCTTTCCTGGTGTGAGAGTGGGACTCAGTACCACTCCAGCTGGTATTAATTGAGGACCGGATTTAGTTGGCTCTTTCCTGGTGTGTGAATGGGACTCAGTGCCACTCCAGCTGGTATTAATAGAGACCTGGATTGAATTGGCTCTGTCCTGGTGTGAGAGTGGGACTCAGTACCACTCTAGCTGGTATTAATATGGGTCTGGATTTAATTGGCTCTTTCCTGATGTGAGAGAGGGACTCAGTACCACTCCAGCTGGTATTAATAGAGACCTGGATTGAATTGACTCTCTCCTGGTGTGAGAGTGGGACTCAGTACCACTCCAGCTGGTATTAATAGAAACATGGTTTGAATTGGCTCTGTCCTGGTGTGAGAGTGGGACTCAGTACCAATCCAGCTGGTATTAATATGGGTCTGGATTTAATTGGCTCTTTCCTGGTGTGTGAATGGGACTCAGTGCCACTCCAGCTGGTATTAATAGAGACCTGGATTGAATTGACTCTTTACTGGTGTGTGAGTGGGGCTCAGTACCACTCCAGCTGGTATTAATAGAGGTCAGGACTGAATTGGCTCTTTCCTGGTGTGTGAGTGGGACTCAGTGCGACTCCAGCTGGTATTAATAGAGACCTGGATTGAATTGACTCTTTCCTGGTGTGTGAGTGGGGCTCAGTACCACTCCAGCTGGTATTAATAGAGGTCAGGACTGAATTGGCTCTTTCCTGGTGTGTGAGTGGGACTCAGTTCCACTCCAGCCTGTATTAATAGTGGCCTGGTTTGAATTGACTCTTTCCTGGTGTGTGAGTGGGACTCAGTTCCACTCCAGCTGGTATTAATAGAGGCCTGGTTTGAATTGAATTTTTCCTGGTGTGTGAGTGGGGCTCAGTACCATTCCAGCTGGTATTAATAGAGGCCTGGTTGGAATTGCCTCTTTCCTGGTGTGTGAGTGGGGCTCAGTACCACTCCAGCTGGTATTTTTAGAGGTGTGGATTGAATTGCCTCTTTCCTGGTGTGTGAGTGGGACTCAGTACCACTCCAGCTGGTATTAATTGAGGTCTGGATTGATTTAGGCTCTTTCCTGGTGTGTGGGTGGGGCTCAGTACCACTCCAGCTGGTATTAATAGTGGTCTGGATTTAATTGGCTCTTTCCTGGTGAGTGAGTGGGACTCAGTACCACTCCAGCAGTTATTAATAGTGGTTTGGATTTAATTGGCTCTTTCCTGGTGAGTGAGTGGGACTCAGTACCACTCCAGCTGTTATTAATAGTGGTCTGGATTTAATTGGCTCTTTCCTGGTGTGTGAGTGGGACTCAGTACCACTCCAGCTGGTATTAATAGAAACCTGATTTGAATTTGCTCTGTCCTGGTGTGAGAGTGGGACTCAGGACCACTCCAGCTGGTATTAAAATAGACCTGGATTGAATTGACTCTCTCCGGGTGTGAGAGTGGGACTCAGTACCACTCCAGCTGGTATTAATAGAAACCTGATTTGAATTGACTCTGTCCTGGTGTGTGAGTGGGACTCAGTACCACTCCAGCTGGTATTAATAGAGACCTGGATTGAATTGACTCTTTCCTGGTGTGAGAGTGGGACTCAGTACCACTCCAGCTGGTATTAATATGGGTCTGAATTTAATTGGCTCTGTCCTGGTGTGAGAGTGGGACTCAGTACCACTCCAGCTGGTATTAATTGAGGACTGGATTTAATTGGCTCTTTCCTGGTGTGTGAATGGGACTCAGTGCCACTCCAGCTGGTATTAATAGAGACCTGGATTGAATTGGCTCTGTCCTGATGTGAGAGTGGGACTCAGTACCACTCCAGCTGGTATTAATATGGGTCTGGATTTAATTGGCTCTTTCCTGGTGTGAGAGTGGGACTCAGTACCACTCCAGCTGGTATTAATTGAGGACTGGATTTAATTGGCTCTTTCCTGTTGTGTGAATGGGACTCAGTGCCACTCCAGCTGGTATTAATAGAGACCTGGATTGAATTGACTCTCTCCTGGTTTGTGAGTGGGGCTCAGTACCACTCCAGCTGGTATTAATAGAGGTCAGGACTGAATTGGCTCTTTCCTGGTGTGTGAGTGGGGCTCAGTACCACTCCAGCTGGTATTAATAGAGGTCAGGACTGAATTGGCTCTTTCCTGGTGTGTGAGTGGGACTCAGTTCCACTCCAGCTGGTATTAATAGTGGCCTGGTTTGAATTGACTCTTTCCTGGTGTGTGAGTGGGGCTCAGTACCACTTCAGCTGGTATTTTTAGAGGTGTGGATTGAATTGCCTCTTTCCTGGTGTGTGAGTGGGACTCAGTACCACTCCAGCTGGTATTTTTAGAGGTGTGGATTGAATTGCCTCTTTCCTGGTGTGTGCGTGGGACTCAGTACCACTCCAGCTGGTATTAATAGAGGTCTGGATTGCTTTGGCTCTTTTCTGGTGTGTGAGTGGGGCTCAGTACCAATCCAGCTGGTATTAATAGAGGTCTGGATTGATTTAGGCTCTTTCCTGGTGTTTGAGTGAGACTCAGTACCACTCCAGCTGGTATTAATGGAGGTCTGGATTGATTTAGGCTCTTTCCTGGTGTTTGAGTGAGACTCAGTGCCTCTCCAGCTTGTTTTTATCGAGGTCTGGATTGAATTGCCTCTTTCCTGGTGTGTAAGTGGGACTCAGTTCCACTCCAGCTGGTATTAATAGAGGCCTGGTTTGAATTGAATTTTTCCTGGTGTGTGAGTGGGGCTCAGTACCATTCCAGCTGGTATTAACAGAGGCCTGGTTTGAATTGACTCTTTCCTGGTGTGTGAGTGAGACTCAGTTCCACTCCAGCTGGTCTTAATAGAGGCCTGGTTTGAATTGAATCTTTCCTGGTGTGTGACTGGGGCTCAGTACCACTCCAGCTGGTATTTTTAGAGGTGTGGATTGAATTGCCTCTTTCCTGGTGTGTGAGTGGGACTCAGTACCAGTCCAGCTGGTATTAATAGAGGTCTGGATTGATTTAGGCTCTTTCCTGGTGTTTGAGTGAGACTCAGTACCACTCCAGCTGGTATTAATTGAGGTCTGGATTTAATTGGCTCTTTCCTGGTGTGTGGGTGGGGCTCAGTACCACTCCAGCTGGTATTAATAGTGGTCTGGATTTAATTGGCTCTTTCCTGGTGAGTGAGTGGGACTCAGTACCACTCCAGCTGTTATTAATAGTGGTTTGGATTTAATTGGCTCTTTGCTGGTGAGTGAGTGGGACTCAGTACCACTCCAGCTGTTATTAATTGAGGTCTGGATTTAATTGGCTCTTTCCTGGTGTGTGAGTGGGGCTCAGTGCCACTCCAGCTGGTATTAATAGTGATCTGGATTTAATTGGCTCTTTCCTGGTGTGCGAGTGGGACTCAGTACCACTCCAGCTGGTATTAATAGAGACCTGGATTGAATTGACTCTCTCCTGGTGTGAGAGTGGGACTCAGTACCACTCCAGCTGGTATTAATAGAAACCTGATTTGAATTGGCTCTGTCCTGGTGTGAGAGTGGGACTCAGGACCACTCCAGCTGGTATTAAAAGAGACCTGGATTGAATTGACTCTCTCCTGGTGTGAGAGTGGGACTCAGTACCACTCCAGCTGGTATTAATAGAAACCTGATTTGAATTGGCTCTGTCCTGGTGTGTGAGTGGGACTCAGTACCACTCCAGCTGGTATTAATGGAGACCTGGATTGAATTGACTCTTTCCTGGTGTGAGAGTGGGACTCAGTACCACTCCAGCTGGTATTAATAGAAACCTGGTTTGAATTGGCTCTGTCCTGGTGTGAGAGATGGACTCAGTACCACTCCAGCTGGTATTAATATGGGTCTGGATTTAATTGGCTCTTTCCTGGTGTGAGAGTGGGACTCAGTACCACTCCAGCTGGTATTAATTGAGGACCGGATTTAGTTGGCTCTTTCCTGGTGTGTGAATGGGACTCAGTGCCACTCCAGCTGGTATTAATAGAGACCTGGATTGAATTGGCTCTGTCCTGGTGTGAGAGTGGGACTCAGTACCACTCTAGCTGGTATTAATATGGGTCTGGATTTAATTGGCTCTTTCCTGATGTGAGAGAGGGACTCAGTACCACTCCAGCTGGTATTAATAGAGACCTGGATTGAATTGACTCTCTCCTGGTGTGAGAGTGGGACTCAGTACCACTCCAGCTGGTATTAATAGAAACATGGTTTGAATTGGCTCTGTCCTGGTGTGAGAGTGGGACTCAGTACCACTCCAGCTGGTATTAATATGGGTCTGGATTTAATTGGCTCTTTCCTGGTGTGTGAGTGGGACTCAGTACCACTCCAGCTGGTATTAATTGAGGACTGGATTTAATTGGCTCTTTCCTGGTGTGTGAAGGGACTCAGTGCCACTCCAGCTGGTATTAATAGAGACCTGGATTGAATTGACTCTTTCCTGGTGTGTGAGTGGGGCTCAGTACCACTCCAGCTGGTATTAATAGAGGTCAGGACTGAATTGGCTCTTTCCTGGTGTGTGAGTGGGTCTCAGTTCCACTCCAGCCTGTATTAATAGTGGCCTGGTTTGAATTGACTCTTTCCTGGTGTGTGAGTGGGACTCAGTTCCACTCCAGCTGGTATTAATAGAGGCCTGGTTTGAATTGAATTTTTCCTGGTGTGTGAGTGGGGCTCAGTACCATTCCAGCTGGTATTAATAGAGGCCTGGTTGGAATTGACTCTTTCCTGGTGTGTGAGTGGGGCTCAGTACCACTCCAGCTGGTATTTTTAGAGGTGTGGATTGAATTGCCTCTTTCCTGGTGTGTGAGTGGGACTCAGTACCACTCCAGCTGGTATTAATTGAGGTCTGGATTGATTTAGGCTCTTTCCTGGTGTGTGGGTGGGGCTCAGTACCACTCCAGCTGGTATTAATAGTGGTCTGGATTTAATTGGCTCTTTCCTGGTGAGTGAGTGGGACTCAGTACCACTCCAGCAGTTAGTAATAGTGGTTTGGATTTAATTGGCTCTTTCCTGGTGAGTGAGTGGGACTCAGTACCACTCCAGCTGTTATTAATAGTGGTCTGGATTTAATTGGCTCTTTCCTGGTGTGTGAGTGGGACTCAGTACCACTCCAGCTGGTATTAATAGTCGTCTGGATTTAATTGGCTCTTTCCTGGTGTGTGAGTGGGACTCAGTACCACTCCAGCTGGTATTAATAGAGACCTGGATTGAATTGACTCTCTGTGGGACTCAGTACCACTCCAGCTGGTATTAATAGAAACCTGATTTGAATTGGCTCTGTCCTGGTGTGAGAGTGGGACTCAGGACCACTCCAGCTGGTATTAAAAGAGACCTGGATTGAATTGACTCTCTCCGGGTGTGAGAGTGGGACTCAGTACCACTCCAGCTGGTATTAATAGAAACCTGATTTGAATTGACTCTGTCCTGGTGTGTGAGTGGGACTCAGTACCACTCCAGCTGGTATTAATAGAGACCTGGATTGAATTGACTCTTTCCTGGTGTGAGAGTGGGACTCAGTACCACTCCAGCTGGTATTAATATGGGTCTGAATTTAATTGGCTCTGTCCTGGTGTGAGAGTGGGACTCAGTACCACTCCAGCTGGTATTAATTGAGGACTGGATTTAATTGGCTCTTTCCTGGTGTGTGAATGGGACTCAGTGCCACTCCAGCTGGTATTAATAGAGACCTGGATTGAATTGGCTCTGTCCTGGTGTGAGAGTGGGACTCAGTACCACTCCAGCTGGTATTAATATGGGTCTGGATTTAATTGGCTCTTTCCTGGTGTGAGAGTGGGACTCAGTACCACTCCAGCTGGTATTAATTGAGGACTGGATTTAATTGGCTCTTTCCTGTTGTGTGAATGGGACTCAGTGCCACTCCAGCTGGTATTAATAGAGACCTGGATTGAATTGACTCTCTCCTGGTGTGTGAGTGGGGCTCAGTACCACTCCAGCTGGTATTAATAGAGGTCAGGACTGAATTGGCTCTTTCCTGGTGTGTGAGTGGGGCTCAGTACCACTCCAGCTGGTATTAATAGAGGTCAGGACTGAATTGGCTCTTTCCTGGTATGTGAGTGGGACTCAGTTCCACTCCAGCTGGTATTAATAGTGGCCTGGTTTGAATTGACTCTTTCCTGGTGTGTGAGTGGGACTCAGTACCACTCCAGCTGGTATTTTTAGAGGTGTGGATTGAATTGCCTCTTTCCTGGTGTGTGCGTGGGACTCAGTACCACTCCGGCTGGTATTAGTAGAGGTCTGGATTGCTTTGGCTCTTTTCTGGTGTGTGAGTGGGGCTCAGTACCACTCCAGCTGGTATTAATAGAGGTCTGGATTGATTTAGGCTCTTTCCTGGTGTTTGAGTGAGACTCAGTACCACTCCAGCTGGTATTAATGGAGGTCTGGATTGATTTAGGCTCTTTCCTGGTGTTTGAGTGAGACTCAGTGCCACTCCAGCTTGTTTTTATCGAGGCCTGGATTGAATTGCCTCTTTCCTGGTGTCTGAGTGGGACTCAGTCCCACTCCAGTTGGTATTAAGAGGTCTGGATTGAATTGCCTCTTTCCTGGTGTGTGAGTGGGACTCAGTACCTCTCCAGCTGGTATTAATAGAGGTCAGGACTGAATTGGTTCTTTCCTGGTGTGTGAGGGGGACTCAGTACCACTCCAGCTGTTGTTCATAGAGGTTTCGATCGAATTGGCTCTTTCCTGGTTCGTGAGTGGGGCTCAGTACCACTCCAGCTGGTATTAATAGAGGTCTGGATTGAATTGGCTCTTTCCTGGTGTGTGAGTGGGACTCAGTACCACTCCAGCTGGTATTAATAGAGACCTGGATTGAATTGGCTCTTTCCTGGTGTGTGAGTGGGGCTCAGTACCACTCCAGCTGGTATTTTTGGAGGCCTGGTTTGAATTGGCTCTTTCCTGGTGTGTGAGTGGGGCTCAGTACCACTCCAGCTGGTATTAATAGAGACCTGGATTGAATTGGCTCTTTCCTGGTGTGTGAGTGCGGCTCAGTACCACTCCAGCTGGTATAAATAGAGGCCTGGATTGAATTGGCTCTTTGCTGGTGTGTGAGTGGGACTCAGTACCACTCCAGCTGGAAATAATAGAGGGCTGGATTGAACTGGCTCTTTCTGAGTGTGTGAGTGGGACTCAGTACCATTCTAGCTAGTATTAATGGAGTCCTGGATTGAATTGGCTCTTTCCTGGTGTGTGAGTGGGGCTCAGTACCACTCCAGCTGGTATTTTTGGAGGCCTGGTTTGAATTGGCTCTTTCCTGGTTCGTGAGTGGGGCTCAGTACCACTCCAGCTGGCATTAATAGAGGCCTGGATAGAATTGCCTCTTTCCTGGTGTTTGAGTGGGACTCAATACCACTCCAGCTGTCATTAATAGAGGCCTGGATTGAATTGCCTCTTTCCTGGTGTGTGAGTGGGACTCAGTACCACTCCAGCTGCTATTAATAGAGGCCTGGATGGTTTTGACACTTTTCAGGTGTGTGAGTTGGGCTCAGTACCACTCCAGCTGGTATAAATAGAGGCCTGGATTGAATTGGCTCTTCACTGGTGTGTGAGTGGGACTCAATACCACTCCTGCTGGTATTGATATGAGCCTCGATTGAATTGGCTCTCTCCTGGTGTGAGTGGGACTCAGTGCCACTCCAGCTGGTATTAATAGAGGCCTGTATTGAATTGGCTCTTTCCCCGTGTGTGAGTGAGACTCAGTCCCTCTCCAGCTGGTATTAATAGAGACCTGGATTGAATTGGCTCTTTCCTGGTGTGCAAATGGGAGTTAATTGTACTCCAGCTGGTATTAATAGGGGCCTGGATTGAATTGGTTCTTTCCCGGCGTGTGAATGAGCCTCAGTACCACTCCAGCTGGTATTAATATAGGCTCAAATTCAATTGGCTCTTATCTGGTGTGTGAGTGGGGCTCAGTACCACTCCAGCTGGCATTAATAGAGGTCTGGATTGAATTGGCTGTTTCCTGGTGTGTGTGTGGGACTCAGTACCACTCCAGCTGGTTTTAACAAAGGCCACTTCGATCTGATGATTTGCACTGTTGTCTGTTTGATGTCACCTGCACCGTGGCCATTTTAAGCGACATGTGCTGCGGCCATTCTAAATGACGTGCTCTGTGGTCTGTTTGATGTCACCTTCACTGCGACCATTTTACGTGACATGTGGTACGGCCATTTTAAATGATATGCACTGTGGTCTGTTTGATGTCACCGTCACTGCGTCCATTTTAAATTTTATGCTCCGTGGTCTGTTTGATGTCACCTTCACTGCGGCCATTTTACGCAACATGTGCTGCGGCCATTTTAAATGTTATGCTCTGTGGTCTGTTTGATGTCACCTTCACTGCGGCCATTTTACGTGACATGTGGCACGGCCATTTTCAATGTTATGCTCTGTGGTCTGTTTGATGTCACCTTCACTGCGGCCATTTTGCGCGACATGTGCTGCGGCCATTTTAAATGATATGCTCTGTGATCTGTTTGCATTGAGAGTAATCCACGGGGATCATTTTCAATGTTTTCTGTCCAGGGCAGTGAATGTAACAGATTATAAATGAGAATAAAGTCTCATAAAGGATAATAAATCACAGACAATCATAAAGATTATAAAGATTTACAAAGTGAGAGGAAGAATTATAAACAGTTTATAAAGGTTGTAAAGGTCAGTAAATGTTTATAAATTATTATCAATAATTATCAGGATTCTTTTAGTTTGAAAGGGATTATAAAAGAATCAGAAAGATTCAGACCCCGCCCCCACTCCCGTCACCCTGGAAACAGACCCCGCCCCCACTCCCGTCACCCTGGAAACAGACCCCACCCCCACTCCCGTCTCCCTGGAAACAGACCCCGCCCCCACTCCCGTCACCTTGGTAAAAGACCCCGCACCCACTCCCGTCACCCTGGAAACAGACCCCGCCCCCCCTCCCGTCACCCTGGAAACAGACCCCGCACCCGCTCACGTCACCCTGGAAACAGACCCCCCCCCACTCCCGTCACCCTGGACACAGACCCCGCCCCTACTCCCATCACCCTGGAAACAGACCCCGCCCCCACTCCCGTCACACTGGAAACAGACCCCGCCCCCACTCCGTCTCCCTGGAAACAGACCCCGCCCCCACTCCCGTCACCATAGAAACAGACCCCGCCACCACTCCCGTCACCCTGGTAACAGACCCCGCCCCCACTCCAGTCACCCTGGAAACAGACCCCGTCCCCACTCCTGTCACCTTGGTAACAGACCCCGCCCCCACTCCCGTCACCTTGGTAACAGACCCCGCCCCCACTCCCGTCACCTTGGAAACAGACCTCGCCCTCACTCCCGTCACCTTGGTAACAGACCCCGCCCCCAACTCCCGTCACCCTGGAAACAGACCCCACCCCCACTCCCGTCAACTTGGTAACAGACCCCGCCCCACTCCCGTCACTCTGGAAACAGGCCCCGCCCCCACTCCCGTCACTCCGGAAACAGACCCCGCCCCTACTCCCGTCACCTTGGTAACAGACCCCGCCCCCACTCCCGTCAACCTTGAAACAGGCCCCGCCCCCACTCCCGTCACTCCGGAAACAGACCCCGCCCCCACTCCCGTCACTCCGGAAACAGACCCCGCCCCCACTCCGTCACCTTGGTAACAGACCCCGCCCCCACTCGCGTCACCCTGGAAACAGACCCCACCTCCATTCGCGTCAACCAGGAAACAGACCCCGCCCCCACTCCCGTCACCCTGGAAACAGACCCCGCCCCCACTCCCGTCACCCTGGAAACAGACCCCGCCCACACTCCCGTCACCCTGGAAACAGACCCCGCCCCCACTCCCATCACCCTGGAAACAGACCCCGCCCACACTCCCGTCACCCTGGAAACAGACCCCGCCCCCACTCCCGTCACCCTGGAAACAGACCCCGCCCCCACTCCCGTCACTCAGGCAACAGACCCCGCCCCCACTCCCGTCACCCTGGAAACAGACCCCGCCCACACTCCTGTCACCTTGGTAACAGACCCCGCCCCACTCCTGTCATTCTGGAAACAGACCCCGCCCCCATTCGCCATCACCCAGGCAACAGAGCCCGCCCCCACTCCCGTCACTCCTGAAACAGACCCCGCCCCCACTCCCGTCACCCTGGAATCAGATCCCGCCCCCACTCCCGTCACTCTGGAAACAGACCCCGCCCCCACTCCCGTCACTCTGGAAACAGACCCCGCCCCCACTCCCGTCACTCAGGCAACAGACCCCGCCCCCACTCCCGTCACTCTGGAAACAGACCCCGCCCCCACTCCCGTCACTCTGGAAACAGACCCCGCCCCCACTCCCGTCACCCTGGAAACAGACCCCGCCCCCACTCCCGTCACTCAGGCAACAGACCCCGCCCACACTCCCGTCACCCTGGAAACAGACCCCGCCCACACTCCTGTCACCTTGGTAACAGAGCCCGCCCCCACTCCTGTCATTCTGGATACAGACCCCGCCCCCACTCCCGTCACTCTGGAAGCTGACGCCTCCCCCACTCCCGTCACCCTGGAAACAGACCCCGCCCCGACTCCCGTCACTCTGGAAATAGACCCGGCCCCCACTCCCGTCACTCTGGAAACAGACCCCGCCCCCACTCCCGTCACCCTGGAAACAGACCCCGCCCCCACTCCCGTCACTCAGGCAACAGACCCCGCCCCCACTCCCATCACCCTGGAAACAGACCCCTCCCCCACTCCTGTCACCTTGGAAACAGACCCCGCCCCCACTCCTGTCATTCTGGAAACAGACCCCGCCCCATTTGCCGTCACCTTGGAAACAGACCCCGCCCCACTCCCGTCACTCTGGAAACAGACCGCGCCCCCCACTCCCGTCACTCTGGAAACAGACCCGCCCCCATTCCCGTAACCTTGGAAACAGACCCCGCCCCCACTCGTCCGTCACCCTGGAAACAGACCCCGCCCCCACTCCTGCGTCACCCTGGAAACAGGCCCCGCCCCCGTTCTGTCTCCATGATGACAGTCCCCACCCCCGCTCTGTCTCCATGGTGACAGTCCCCTCCCCGCTCTGTCTCCATGGTGACAGGCCCCTCTCCCGCTCTGTCTCCATGGTGACAGTCCCCTCCCCCGCTCTGTCTCCATGGTGACAGTCCCCTCCCCCGCTCTGTCTCCATGGTGACAGTCCCCTCCCCCGCTCTGTCTCCATGGTGACAGTCCCCTCCCCTGCTCTGTCTCCATGGTGACATTCCCCTCTCCCGCTCTGTCTCCATGGTGACAGTCCCCTCCCCCGCTCTGTCTCCATGGTGACAGGCCCCTCCCCCGCTCTGTCTCCATGGCGACAGTCCCCTCCCCCGCTCTGTCTCCATGGTGACAGGCCCCTCCCCCGCTCTGTCTCCATGGTGAGAGGCCCCTCCCCCGCTCTGTCTCCATGGTGACAGGCCCCTCCCCCGCTCTGTCTCCATGGTGAGAGGCCCCTCCCCTGCTCTGTCTCCATGGTGACAGGCCCCTCCCCCGCTCTGTCTCCATGGTGACAGTCCCCTCCCCCGCTGTTTCTCCATGGTGACAGTCCCCTCCGCTGCTCTGTCTCCATGGTGACAGTCCCCTCCCCCGCTCTGTCTCCATGGTGACAGTCCCCTCCCCCGCCCTGTCTCCATGGTGACAGTCCCCTCCCCCGCTCTGTCTCCATGGTGAGAGGCCCCTCCCCCGCTCTGTCTCCATGGTGACAGTCCCCTCCCCCGCTCTGTCTCCATGGTGACAGTCCCCTCCCCCGCTCTGTCTCCATGGTGACAGTCCCCTACCCCGCTCTGTTTCCATGGTGAGAGGCCCCTCCCCCGCTCTGTCTCCATGGTGAGAGGCCCCTCCCCCGCTCTGTCTCCATGGTGAGAGGCCCCTCCCCCGCTCTGTCTCCATGGTGACAGTCCCCTCTCCCGCTCTGTCTCCATGGTGAGAGGCCCCTCCCCCGCTCTGTCTCCATGGTGACAGTCCCATCCCCCGCTCTGTCGCCATGGTGACAGTCCCCTCCCCCGCTCTGTCTCCATGGTGACAGTCCCCTCCCCCGCTCTGTCTCCATGGTGACAGTCCCCTCCCCCGCTCTGTCTCCATGGTGACAGTCCCCTCCCCCGCTCTGTCTCCATGGTGACATTCCCCTCTCCCGCTCTGTCTCCATGGTGACAGTCCCCTCCCCCGCTCTGTCTCCATGGTGACAGGCCCCTCCCCCGCTCTGTCTCCATGGTGACAGTCCCCTCCCCCGCTCTGTCTCCATGGTGAGAGGCCCCTCCCCCGCACTGTCTCCATGGTGACAGGCCCCTGCCCCGCTCTGTCTCCATGGTGAGAGGCCCCTCCCCTGCTCTGTCTCCATGGTGACAGGCCCCTCCCCCGCTCTGTCTCCATGGTGACAGTCCCCTCCCCCGCTGTTTCTCCATGGTGACAGTCCCCTCCGCTGCTCTGTCTCCATGGTGACAGTCCCCTCCCCCGCTCTGTCTCCATGGTGACAGTCCCCTCCCCCGCCCTGTCTCCATGGTGACAGTCCTCTCCTCCGCTCTGTCTCCATGGTGAGAGGCCCCTCCCCCGCTCTGTCTTCATGGTGACAGTCCCCTCCCCCGCTCTTTCTCCATGGTGAGAGGCCCCCCCCGCTCTGTCTCCATGGTGACAGTCCCCTACCCCGCTCTGTTTCCATGGTGAGAGGCCCCTCCCCCGCTCTGTCTCCATGGTGAGAGGCCCCTCCCCCGCTCTGTCTCCATGGTGACAGTCCCCTCCCCCGCTCTGTCTCCATGGTGACAGTCCCCTCCCCCGCTCTGTCTCCATGGTGAGAGGCCCCTCCTTCGCTCTGTCTCCATGGTGACAGTCCCCTCCCCCGCTCTGTCTCCATGGTGACAGTCCCCTCTCCCGCTCTGTCTCCATGGTGACAGTCCCCTCCCCCGCTCTGTCTCCATGGTGACAGTCCCCTCCCCCGCTCTGTCTCCATGGTGAGAGGCCCCTCCTTCGCTCTGTCTCCATGGTGACAGTCCCCTCCCCCGCTCTGTCTCCATGGTGAGAGGCCCCTCCCCCGCTCTGTCTCCATGGTGAGAGGCCCCTCCCCCGCTCTGTCTCCATGGTGACATGCCCCTCCCCCGCTCTGTCTCCATGGTGACAGGCCCCTCCCCCGCTCTGTCTCCATGGTGAGAGCACCCTCCCCCGCTCTGTCTCCATGGTGACAGTCCCCTCCCCCGCTCTGTCTCCATGGTGACAGGCTCCTCCCCCGCTCTGTCTCCATGGTGACAGGCCCCTCCCCCTCCTCTGATTATTTAATTAATTTAACAATTGTATTAAAGGGATATTTCAGCACATTCTTCACCTGCTCTCTGAACTGAGTCTGGGTCACGGCGTAAATCACAGTGTTTGTGGAGCAGCTCAGGAGCTGCAGCATGAATGACAATTCCAGCAGAAAATCAGGGAGATTAGCAGACCGATAGCCCAAATACCACATCCTCCACCATATAGAATACACCATTAACAGGGCCCACAACAGCATGAAATTCCCAGAGATAACTAACAGTAAAATGATAGATTTCCTTCGACTCTCCATCTCGGGGTCTCTGTGACTCTCCCCACTGCTGTGAACGCGGAGTCTCCTGCATCCTCTGCTGCTCACTAAAATGTGTCTGACGGTGAGAGCGTTGAGCAGCAGAATCAGCACAAATGGGATGACCGGGGTTAGAATGTGGTGGAGGAACTCGATTGTTCCCCAGACACGAGAATAATAAACAGCCATTGTTACATCACAAAACCAGGGATTGTTCCACAGCCAATACCGACCCGTGAACATAAAATACCAGAAGATGTTCTTTAAACAGCTCAGCAAACTCACTGTTCCCACAACCACAGCACATGTTTTCTCACTGCAATATTTACTTTTCATATTCTGACAACAAATGGCCACAAATCGATCAAAGGTGAAAGTGACGGTGAACCAGACAGAACAGTCTGTGACTGTGTAAAGCAGGACGGCGTGGATATTACACACGGGGATGTAATACAGGAACCGAAACTGTTCCCAATAAACAATGGGAATGTGTCTGAATATCAGGTCCAGGATAATGACCAGTAGATCCGCCGCTGACATGGCCACCAGGTACCGAGTGACACATTTGGAGAGACCGCACTTTCCCCGAGACAGGATCCCAATCGTCAGCAAGTTAACTGTGAGGAAGGGAAATAAACAGAGAAATTAGACATCAGACTGGAGCAATGTTACCAGATCTGTGTATGTGTGTGGGTGTCAGAAATAAACAAAGAAATTAGACATCAGACTGGAGCAATGTTACCAGATCTGTGTATGTGTGTGAGTGTCAGAAATAAACAGAGAAATTAGACATCAGACTGGAGCAATGTTACCAGATCTGTGTATGTGTGTGAGTGTCAGAAATAAACAGAGAAATTAGACATCAGACTGCAGCAATGTTACCAGATCTGTGTATGTGTGTGAGTGTCAGAAATAAACAGAGAAATTAGACATCAGACTGGAGCAATGTTACCAGATCTGTGTATGTGTGTGAGTGTCAGAAATAAACAGAGAAATTAGACATCAGACTGGAGCAATGTTACCAGATCTGTGTATGTATGTGAGTGTCAGAAAGACAGAGAAATTAGACATCCGACTGGAGCAATGTTACCAGATCTGTGTATGCGTGTGAGTGTCAGAAATAAACAGAGACATTAGACATCAGACTGGAGCAATGTTACCAGATCTGTGTATGTGTGTGAGTGTCAGAAAGAGAGAAAGAGAGGGTGTGCACATATTTGAGAAAATGTGATTCAGCAAGTGTGTGTATCTGTGAGTGCATGTGAGCGCGCGAGAGAGAGAGACAGAGCGTCTGTGTGTATATATATATATATAAATATATATATATATCTCAGTGCCTGGGTTCTGGTGTGTGTGTGTGTGTGTGTGTGTGCGTGCATATATATAAGTCTCAGTATCTGGGCTGTGGTGTGTGTTTGTGTGTGTTTGTGTGTGTGTGTGTGTGCATATATATAAGTCTCAGTGTCTGGGCTGTGCTGTGTGTGTGTGTGTGTGTGCATATATATAAGTCTCAGTGTCTGTGCTGTGGTGTGTGTGTGTGTGTGTGTGTGTGTGCATATATATAAGTCTCAGTGTCTGGGCTGTGGTGTGTGTGTGTGTGTGTGTGTGTGCATATATATAAGTCTCAGTGTCTGGGCTGTGGTGTGTGTGTGTGTGTATATATATAAGTCTCAGTGTCTGGGCTGTGGTGTGTGTGTGTGTGTGTGTGTGTGTGCATATATATAAGTCTCAGTATCTGGGCTGTGGTGTGTGTTTGTGTATGTGTGTGTGTGTGTGTGTGTGTGTGTGTGTGTGTGTGTGCGTGTGTGCATATATAAAGGAATCAGTGTCTGGGCTGTGGTGTGTGTGTGTGTGTGTGTGTGTGTGTGCATATATATATATATATATAAGTCTCAGTATCTGGGCTGTGGTGTGTGTTTGTGTGTGTGTGTGTTTTTGTGTGTGGGTGTGTGTGTGTGTGTGCACATATATATAGGAATCAGTGTCTGGGCTGTGGTGTGTGTGTGTGTGTGTGTGTGTGTGTGTGTGTGTATGTGTGCATATATATAAGTCTCAGTGTCTGGGCTGTGGTGTGTGTGTGTGTGTGCATATATATAAGACTCAGTGTCTGGGTTGTGCTCTGTGTGTGTGTGTGTGTGTGTGTGCATATATATAAGTCTCAGTGTCTGTGCTGTGCTGTGTGTGTGTGTGTGTGTGTGCATATATATAAGTCTCAGTGTCTGTGCTGTGGTGTGTGTGTGTGTTTGTGTGTGTGTGTGTTTGTGTGTGCATATATATAAGTCTCAGTGTCTGTGCTGTGGTGTGTGTGTGTGTGTGTATGTGTGCATATATATAAGTCTCAGTGTCTGGGCTGTGGTGTGTGTGTGTGTGTGTGTGTGTGTGTGTGTGCACATATAGAAGTCTCAGTGTATGGGCTGTGTGTCTGTGTGTGTACAAATATATAAGTCTCAGTGTCTGGGCTGCTGTGGTGTGTGAGTGTGTGTGTGTGTGTGTGTGTATGAGTGCATATATATAAGTCTCAGTGTATTGGCTGTGGTGTGTGTGTGTGCACATATAGAAGTCTCAGTGTCTGGGCTGTGTGTCTCTGTGTGTGCAAATATATAAGTCTCAGTGTCTGGGCTGCTGTGGTGTGTGTGTTTGTGTGTGTGCATATATATAAGTCTCAGTGTGTGTGCTGTGGTGTGTGTGTGTGTGTGTGCGTGTGCATATATATAAGTCTCAGTGTCTGGGCTGTGGTGTGTGTGTGTGTGTGCAGAAATAAGTCTCAGTGTCTGGGCTGCGGTGTGTGTGTGTGTGTGTGTGTGTGTGCATATATATAAGTCTCAGTGTCTGTGCTG
>NW_027141820.1:5986241-5993741 GCF_036365525.1 Heterodontus francisci
ATCAGTGTCTGGGCTGTGGTGTGTGTGTGTGTGTGTGTGTGTGCATATATATATATATATATATAAGTCTCAGTATCTGGGCTGTGGTGTGTGTTTGTGTGTGTGTGTGTTTTTGTGTGTGGGTGTGTGTGTGTGTGTGCACATATATATAGGAATCAGTGTCTGGGCTGTGGTGTGTGTGTGTGTGTGTGTGTGTGTGTGTGTGTGTGTGTGTGTGTGTGTGTGTATGTGTGCATATATATAAGTCTCAGTGTCTGGGCTGTGGTGTGTGTGTGTGTGTGCATATATATAAGACTCAGTGTCTGGGCTGTGCTCTGTGTGTGTGTGTGTGTGTGTGTGCATATATATAAGTCTCAGTGTCTGTGCTGTGCTGTGTGTGTGTGTGTGTGTGCATATATATAAGTCTCAGTGTCTGGGCTGTGGTGTGTGTGTGTGTTTGTGTGTGTGTGTGTTTGTGTGTGCATATATATAAGTCTCAGTGTCTGTGCTGTGGTGTGTGTGTGTGTGTGTATGTGTGCATATATATAAGTCTCAGTGTCTGGGCTGTGGTGTGTGTGTGTGTGTGTGTGTGTGTGTGTGTGTGTGCACATATAGAAGTCTCAGTGTATGGGCTGTGTGTCTGTGTGTGTACAAATATATAAGTCTCAGTGTCTGGGCTGCTGTGGTGTGTGAGTGTGTGTGTGTGTGTGTGTGTGTATGAGTGCATATATATAAGTCTCAGTGTATTGGCTGTGGTGTGTGTGTGTGCACATATAGAAGTCTCAGTGTCTGGGCTGTGTGTCTCTGTGTGTGCAAATATATAAGTCTCAGTGTCTGGGCTGCTGTGGTGTGTGTGTTTGTGTGTGTGCATATATATAAGTCTCAGTGTGTGTGCTGTGGTGTGTGTGTGTGTGTGTGTGTGTGCATATATATAAGTCTCAGTGTCTGGGCTGTGGTGTGTGTGTGTGTGTGCAGAAATAAGTCTCAGTGTCTGGGCTGCGGTGTGTGTGTGTGTGTGTGTGTGTGTGTGCATATATATAAGTCTCAGTGTCTGTGCTGTGGTGTGTGTGTGCATATATATAAGTCTCAGTGTCTGGGCTGTGGTGTGTGTGTGTGCATATATATAAGTCTCAGTGTCTGGTCTGTGGTGTGTGTGTGTTTGTGTGTGTACATATATACAAGTCTCAGTGTCAGGGCTGTGGTGTGAGTGTGAGTGTGTGTGTGTGTGTGTGTGTGTGTGTGTGTGTGTGTGCATATATATAAGTCTCAGTGTCTGGGCTGTGGTGTGTGTGTGTGTGTGTGCATACATATAAGTCTCAGTGGGCATGGTGTGTGTGTGTGTGTGTGTGTGCATATATATAAGTCTCAGTGTCTGTGTTGTGGTGTGTGTGGTGTGTGTGCATATATATAAGTCTCAGTGTCTGGGCTGTGGTGTGTGTGTGTGTGTGTGTGCGTGCATAAAAAAAGTCTCAGTGTCTGGGCTGTGTTGTGTGTGTGTGTATGTACACACATATAAGTCTCAGTGTCTGGGCAGTGGTGTGTGTGTGTGTGTGTGCATATAAAAAGTCTCAGAGTCTGGGCTGTGGTGTGTGTGTGTGTGTGTACACATATATAAGTCTCAGTGTCTGGGCTGTGGTGTCTGTGTGTGTGTGTGTGTGTGTGTGTGTGTGTGTGTGTGTGTGTGTGTGTGTGTGTGCATATATATAAGTCACAGTATCTGGGCTGTGGTGTGTGTTTGTGTGTGTGTGTTTGTGTGTGTGTGTGTGTGCATATATAAAGGAATCAGTGTCTGGGCTGTGCTGTGTGTGTGTGTGCATATATATAAGTCTCAGTGTCTGTGCTGTGGTGTGTGTGTGTGTGTGTGTGTGTATGTGTGCATATATACAAGTCTCAGTGTCTGGGCTGTGGTGTGTGTGTGTGTTTGTGTGTGTGTGTGTTTGTGTGTGCATATATATAAGTCTCAGTGTCTGTGCTGTGGTGTGTGTGTGTGTGTGTATGTGTGCATATATATAAGTCTCAGTGTCTGGAGTGTGGTGTGTGTGTGTGTGTGTGTGTGCATATATAAAAGTCTCAGTGTCTGGGCTGTGGTGTCTGTGTGTGTGCATATATATAAGTCTCAGTGTCTGGGCTGCTGTGGTGTGTGTGTGTTTGTGTGTGTGCAGATATATAAGTCTCAGTGTCTGTGCTGTGGTGTGTGTGTGTCTGTGTGTGTGTGTGTATATATAAGTCTCAGTTTCTGGCTGTGGTGTGTGTGTGTGTGTGCGTGCTGAAATAAGTCTCAGTGTCTGGGCTGCGGTGTGTGTGTGTGTGTGTGTGTGCATATATATAAGTCTCAGTGTCTGTGCTGTGGTGTGTGCGTGGTGTGTGTGTGTGTGCATATATATAGGTCTCAGTGGCTGGGCTGTGGTGTGTGTGTGTGTGTGTGTGTGCACATATATAAGTCTCAGTGTCTGTGCCATGGTGTGTTTGTGTGTGCATATATATAAGTCTCAGTGTCTGGGCTGTGGTGTTCGTGTGTGTGTGCATATATAAAGTCTCAGTGTCTGGTCTGTGGTGTGTGTGTGTGTGTGTGTGTGTGCATATATATAAGTCTCAGTGTCTGTGGTGTGTGTGTGTGTGTGTGTGCATATATATAAGTCTCAGTGTCTGGGCTGTGGTGTGTGTGTGTGTGAGTGTGCATATATATAAGTCTCAGTGTCTGGGCTGTCATGTGTGTGTGTGTGTGTGCATACATATAAGTCTCAGTGGGCATGGTGTGTGTGTGTGTGCATATATATAAGTCTCAGTGTCTGGGCTGTGGTGTGTGTGTGTGTGTGTGTGCATACATATAAGTCTCAGTGGGCATGGTGTGTGTATGTGTGTGTGTGTGCATATATATAAGTCTCAGTGTCGGTGTTGTGGTGTGTGTGGTGTGTGTGCATATATATAAGTCTCAGTGTCTGGGCTGTGGTGTGTGTGTGTGCGTGCATATAAAAAGTCTCAGTGTCTGGGCTGTGTTGTGTGTGTGTGTATGTACACATATATAAGTCTCAGTGTCTGGGCTGTGGTGTGTGTGTGTGTGTGTGCTTATAAAAAGTCTCAGAGTCTGGGCTGTGGTGTGTGTGTGTGTGTACACATATATAAGTCTCAGTGTCTGGGCTGTGGTGTGTGTGTGTGTGTGTGTGTGTGTGTGTGTGTGTGTGTGTGTGTGTGTGTGTGTGTGTGTGTGTGTGTGTGTGTCTGTGTGTTCATATATATAAGTCACAGTATCTGGGCTGTGGTGTGTGTTTGTGTGTGTGTGTTTTTGTGTGTGTGTGTGTGCATATATAAAGGAATCAGGGTCTGGGCTGTGGTGTGTGTGTGTGTGTGTGCGTGTGCATATATATAAGTCTCAGTGTCTGGGCTGTGGTGTGTGTGTGTGTGTGCAGAAATAAGTCTCAGTGTCTGGGCTGCGGTGTGTGTGTGTGTGTGTGTGTGTGTGCATATATATAAGTCTCAGTGTCTGTGCTGTGGTGTGTGTGTGGTGTGTGTGTGCATATATATAAGTCTCAGTGTCTGGGCTGTGGTGTGTGTGTGTGTGTGTGTGTGCATATATATAAGTCTCAGTGTCTGGTCTGTGGTGTGTGTGTGTGTGTGTGTGTGTACATATATACAAGTCTCAGTGTCAGGGCTGTGGTGTGAGTGTGAGTGTGTGTGTGTGTGTGTGTGCATACATATAAGTCTCAGTGGGCATGGTGTGTGTGTGTGTGTGTGTGTGTGTGTGCATATATATAAGTCTCAGTGTCTGTGTTGTGGTGTGTGTGGTGTGTGTGCATATATATAAGTCTCAGTGTCTGGGCTGCTGTGGTGTGTGTGTGTGTGTTTGTGTGTGTATATATAAGTCTCAGTTTCTGACTGTGGTGTGTGTGTGTGTGTGCGTGCAGAAATAAGTCTCAGTGTCTGGGCTGCGGTGTGTGTGTGTGTGTGTGTGTGTGCATATATATAAGTCTCAGTGTCTGTGCTGTGGTGTGTGCGTGGTGTGTGTGTGTGTGCATATATATAAGTCTCAATGGCTGGGCTGTGGTGTGTGTGTGTGTGTGTGTGTGTGCACATATATAAGTCTCAGTGTCTGTGCCATGGTGTGTGTGTGTGTGCATATATATAAGTCTCAGTGTCTGGGCTGTGGTGTTTGTGTGTGTGTGCATATATAAAGTCTCAGTGTCTGGTCTGTGGTGTGTGTGTGTGTGTGTGTGTGTGTGTGTGTGTGTGCATATATATAATTCTCAGTGTCTGTGGTGTGTGTGTGTGTGTGTGTGCATATATATAAGTCTCAGTGTCTGGGCTGTGGTGTGTGTGTTTGTGAGTGTGCATATATATAAGTCTCAGTGTCTGGGCTGTGGTGTGTGTGTGTGTGTGTGCATACATATAAGTCTCAGTGGGCATGGTGTGTGTGTGTGTGTGTGTGTGTGCATATATATAAGTCTCAGTGTCGGTGTTGTGGTGTGTGTGGTGTGTGTGCATATATATAAGTCTCAGTGTCTGGGCTGTGGTGTGTGTGTGTGTGTGTGTGTGCGTGCATAAAAAAAGTCTCAGTGTCTGGGCTGTGTTGTGTGTGTGTGTATGTACACATATATAAGTCTCAGTGTCTGGGCTGTGGTGTGTGTGTGTGTGTGTGCATATAAAAAGTCTCAGTGTCTGGGCTGTGGTGTGTGTGTGTGTGTGTACACATATATAAGTCTCAGTGTCTGGGCTGTGGTGTGTGTGTGTGTGTGTGTGTGTGTGTGTGTGTGTGTGTGTGTGTGTGTGTGTGTGTGTGTGTGTGTGTGTGTGTGTGCATATATATAAGTCACAGTATCTGGGCTGTGGTGTGTGTTTGTGTGTGTGTGTGTTTTTGTGTGTGTGTGTGTGCATATATAAAGGAATCAGTGTCTGGGCTGTGGTGTGTGTGTGTGTGTGTGCATATATATAAGTCTCAGTATCTGGGCTGTGGTCTGTGTTTGTGTGTGTGTGTGTTTTTGTGTGTGTGTGTATGTGTGCGTGTGCGTGCATATATAAAGGAATCAGTGTCTGGGCTGTGCTGTGTGTGTGTGTGCATATATATAAGTCTCAGTGTCTGTGCTGTGGTTTGTGTGTGTGTGTGTGTGTATGTGTGCATATATACAAGTCTCAGTGTCTGGGCTGTGGTGTGTGTGTGTGTTTGTGTGTGTGTGTGTTTGTGTGTGCATATATATAAGTCTCAGTGTCTGTGCTGTGGTGTGTGTGTGTGTGTGTATGTGTGCATATATATAAGTCTCAGTGTCTGGGCTGTGGTGTGTGTTTGTGTGTGCATATGTATAAGTCTCAGTGTCTGGGCTGTGGTGTGTCTATGTGTGCGAGTGTGCATATATATAAGTCTCAGTGTCTGGGCTGTGGTGTGTGTGTGCATATATATAAGTCTCATTGTCTGGGCTGTGGTGTGTGTGTGTGTGTGTGTGCGTGTGTGTGTGTGTGTGTGTGCACATATATTTGTCTCAGTGTCTGTGCCGTGGTGTGTGTGTGTGCATATATAAAGTCTCTGTGTCTGGTCTGTGGTGTGTGTGTGTGTGTGTGTGTGTGTGTGTGTGTGTGTGTGTGTGTGTGTGTGTGTGTGTGTGTGTGTGTGTGCATATATATAAGTCTCAGTGTCTGGGCTGTGGTGTGTGTGTGTGTGTGTGCATATATATAAGTCTCAGTGTCTGGGCATGGTGTGTGTGTGTGTGTGTGTGTGCGTGCAAATATATAAGTCTCAGTGTCTGTGCTGTGGTGTGTGTGTGTGTGTGTGCATATATATAAGTCTCAGTGTCTGGGCTGTGTTGTGTGTGTGTGTGTGTGTGCATATATATAAGTCTCAGAGTCTGGGCTGTGTTGTGTGTGTGTGTGTGTGTGTGTGTGTACATCTATATAAGTCCGAGTGTCTGGGCTGTGGCGTGTGTGTGTGTGCATATATATAAGTGTCAGTGTCTGGGCTGTGGTGTGTGTGTGTGCGTTTGTGTGTGTGTGTGCGTTTGTGTGTGTGTGTGTGTGTATATATATAAGTCTCAGTGTCTGGGCTGTGGTGTGTGTGTGTGTGTGTGCATATATGTAAGTCTCAGTGTCTGGGATGTGGTGTGTGTGTGTGTGCATATATATAATTCTCAGTGTCTGGGCTGTGGTGTGTGTGTGTGTGTGTGTGCATATATATAATTCTCAGTGTCTGGGCTGTGGTGTGAGTGTGTGTGTGTGTGTGTGCATATATATAAGTCTCAGTGTCTGGGCTGTGGTGTGAGTGTGTGTTTTTTTGTGTGTGTGTGTTCATATATATCAGTCTCAGTGTCTGGGCTGTGGTGTGTGTGTGTGTGTGTGTGTGTGTGCATACATATAAATCTCAGTGTCTGGGCTGTGGTGTGTGTGTGTGTGTGTGTGTGTGTGTATGTGTGTGTGTGCATATATGTAAGTCTCAGTGTCTGGGCTGTGGTGTGTGTGTGTGTGTGTGCATATATATAAGTCTCAGTGTCTGGGCTGTGGTGTGTGTGTGTGTGTGTGTGCATATATGTAAGTCTCAGTGTCTGGGATGTGGTGTGTGTGTGTGTGCATATATATAATTCTCAGTGTCTGGGCTGTGGTGTGTGTGTGTGTGTGTGTGTGTGTGTGTGTGTGTGTGTGTGTGTGTGTGTGTGTGTGCATATATATAATTCTCAGTGTCTGGGCTGTGGTGTGAGTGTGTGTGTGTGTGTGTGTGTGCATATATATACGTCTCAGTGTCTGGGCTGTGGTGTGAGTGCGTGTTTGTGTGTGTGTGTGCATATATATCAGTCTCTGTGTCTGGGCTGTGGTGTGTGTGTGTGTGCAAATATATAAGTCTCAGTGTCTGGGCTGTTGTGTGAGTGTGTGTTTGTGTGTGTGTGTGTGTGCATATATATAAATCTCAGTGTCTGGGCTGTGGTGTGTGTGTGTGTGTGTGTGTGTGTGTGCATATATGTAAGTCTCAGTGTCTGGGCTGTGGTGTGTGTGTGTGTGTGTATATATAAGTCTCATTGTCTGGGCTGTGGTGTGTGTGTGTGCACGTATATAAGTCTCAGAGTCAGGGCTGTGGTGTGTGTGTGTGTATGTACACATATATAAGTCTCAGTGTCTGGGCTGTGGTGTGTGTGTGTGTGTGTGCATATAAAAAGTCTCAGAGTCTGGGCTGTGGTGTGTGTGTGTGTGTACACATATGTAAGTCTCAGTGTCTGGGCTGTGGTGTGTGTGTGTGTGTGTGTGTGTGTGTGTGTGCATATATATAAGTCACAGTATCTGGGCTGTGGTGTGTGTTTGTGTGTGTGTGTGTTTTTGTGTGTGTGTGTGCATATATAAAGGAATCAGTGTCTGGGCTGTGGTGTGTGTGTGTGTGTGTGTGTGTGTGCATATATATAAGTCTCAGTATATGGGCTGTGGTCTGTGTTTGTGTGTGTGTGTGTTTTTGTGTGTGTGTGTATGTGTGCGTGTGTGTGCATATATAAAGGAATCAGTGTCTGGGCTGTGCTGTGTGTGTGTGTGCATATATATAAGTCTCAGTGTCTGTGCTGT